>NC_052518.1:82375580-82675580 GCF_014356525.2 Nilaparvata lugens | reverse complement strand
AAGAGTAAGGATAGGAAACAAGCTGAATGGTTTGATCGGGAGTGTTGGGGAAGAAGAAGTGAAGCATTCAGCCTTTTGCAACTCTATCGGAAAACAAACTCAGAGGTGGTGAAAATGCATTACTTGGAGGCAAACTCTAATTACAGGAAACTATGCAAGGAAAAGAAAAAAACGTACTGGAGGAATTGCATTGAAGGATTCAAGACTGTGAAGGATTCAAGGGACTTCTGGACATTGGTCAGACAGCTTAAGAAGAGGCAATTTGTTATTGGTTCAACAATATCAATGGGAGATTGGATTCAACACTTTCAAGAGCTGCTGAACCCTGCAGTGACAGCTGAGAGAGTGTTGTATGTGGAGCCCTACATTGAGGATGAATTGTTGGATGCTTCATTCCAGATGCAGGAGTTGAGGAAGATCATGGCCCGCGTGAAAGATGGTAAAGCACCTGGAGAGGATGGAGTACCATATGAATTTTTCAAAAATGTGCCCACCTGTTTCATGGAGAGTCTGTTGAATCTTTACAATAGAATGTACAGCACTTCCTGTGTCCCAGACAGCTTCAAGAGATCAATAGTTTTTCCTATCTTCAAGAAAGGCAACCCTGGGGATGCTTCAAACTACAGAGGCATTTCATTTGGCAATGCTGGAGCAAAGCTGTTCACTGCAATTCTCCTTGATAGACTGAAAGCATGGGTCAATCGTGATGGAAAACTGAGAGAGTTCCAGGCTGGTTTTCGGGCGAGTTATTCAACAGTAGATAACATTTTCAATTTGATGGCAATTATCATAATGAGGCTTGCAGTCAAGAGGCAGAAAGTCTATGCTTTCTTTGTCGATTATTCAGCTGCATTCGATCGAATTGACAGACATTCGTTGTTTCTCAAATTGTCAGAAATGAGAATTTCCACAAAAATGCTAAGAATCCTCCAAGTTATTTATTCAAACTCCACAGCGAGAGTCTGGAGTCAAGAGGGTCTTTCAGATGCATTTGAAACTAATACTGGCGTGAAGCAAGGCTGTCTGCTGAGCCCCCTACTGTTTGCATTGTTCCTAAACGATTTAGAGGAGAATATGGAGGGGGGTGTGAAGCTGAATGACACAAATATAAGAATACTTGCCTATGCTGATGACATTGTACTTCTGGCATCAAATAAATTAGATTTAAAAAAGATGATCACAGCATTAGAGGAATATTGCAGAAGATGGAACCTACTTGTCAACCTTGATAAATCCAAGATAGTGATTTTTAGAAACGGTGGAAAACAAGGAAGGCATGAGAAATGGTGGTACAAAGGAAAACCAATCGAAGTTGTCAATTCTTACAAGTATCTAGGAATAAATCTGACGTCAAGACTTTCAATGACACTGCACAGAGATGAAAACGCTTTTGAATGGTGAGAACTGGCTGAAAGTGAGTGGGTACTGTGCGGATGCATGGAAATATAGACATTTTCTGACAACTGAATTCAATTATTAGTGCCTAATTTCGAAATTGTGAGAGACTTTATTCATTGAAAAATTTATTTCTTGTATTAAAGGAAGATTTACAAAAAACTCTTTGAAAGTCATGTATACATCTCAACTCACCCTGACGGTCAAGTACCAAGGGTTATCAGCTTGCATTTGTTTATTATAAATTTATTTACTTGTATAATATTTGCTCAATACAATAAAAGCTATTCTATTCTATTCTATTCTATTCTATTCAGAGGATAGCAGAGATCAACTTCGAGGGGGGCGAGGAGCAGCCCGCAGATCCAGTATCCCCGGAGGCAGAGGCACATCTGACAAAACAGAGCATGTTTTCAGATACGGATCTAGATCCAGCAACCAAGGTAATAATGGAACAAACTACCAGTATGTTCACTATCATGTTGCAAAACTCCATGAGTAATATGATACAAGAGATTAAAAAAGAAACAACCGCAATTAAAGAGACAAATAAACAGGGCTTGAAAGAGGCAATGGACGCCATACAATCATTAGGACAGAGGTTAGATACTATCGATAGCAAGGTAGAAAGTCATAGAGAGGAACTGAAGGTAATGCTAAATTTGCAAAAAGAAAGTCAGGACAAAGTTATGGCAGGATTGTCAGAAAGGTTAGATATGGCTACTTGTGAACTAAATGAAAGGATAGATAGTCTAGTAATACAATCCACAGCACCTATTCAAGAAATAACAACCAGCATTAAAGCTGATTGCAACAGGAAATTAAAAAACAGATTACAGCCGCTAACCCGAATATCTCTACTACAGTGGATAAAAATACCAATAGTATCACAGCTATTCAAAATAAACAAACCAGTATATACACACAAATTAACCAATTACAAGGTAATCTTAATCAGAACACAGAAACATGTAAAGCTTTAAATGGAACTCTGCAAATACACAAATCCACTTTAACTCAATTAAATCAAGAAGTAAATGCTCATAGAATTGCAAATAATAATCAATGGCAGATGGCACATGAGAAAATAACAGCATTAGAAAATCATATCCAGCAACAACCTCATGGAATTCAAACAGACGGCATAAATCCACATAGTATACTGCAAGGACTGAGTAAATTTGATAATACGGGTTGCCATTTGCAACCTCAACCATTCATTGACCAAATAAAATTAGCACAAACTCTTGCACCCACCTCTTGGGGTATGTGGCGACTCTGTTTGACCACCTTATTAAGTGGCGAACCCCTGATGTTTTTTCGGAGTAGAGCCCATGAGTTTACATCATTGGATGAGTTTATCGCTGTCTTCCTGGAACAGTATTGGGGCAGAAGTAAACAGTTGGACGTGCTAGCGGATATCATATCATGCGATTTCAATCCTAATTTAGACGGTGCATGTACCACTTTCATCACTGCCCTACAGTTCAAGAATTCTCAGCTGAACGAGCCGATTAATGAATCCACATTATCGAGTATTATTTTAAAGGAGCTACCTTATCATGTTAGAATGGCGCTCGCCACCCAACCCATTACTGATTGCAAACAGTTAATAAATCATCTATATGGCATACAATCTGTGATGTCAATATCAAATCACCGATCAGATCAAATATACACACAGAATCAACATAATTCAAAAATTAATCAGTACACCAGCCAAACCTATGAACCGGTATCATATGATCACTCTCGATCTGCTCCTCAATTTGAATGCCGCTATGAGCACAAACAAAATAATAATTGGAATAGTAGAAATTTTCAAAATCACACAACAAATCATTACTCACAGCAAAATAATCGGAGGAATTATTATGATGGCCATGATCGATTAAACACAAATAATGGTTACACTCAGAATATACAAACCGCCACTCATCAAATAAGTACAAATTATACATTAGCGCATGCAACAGGATTAAACCAACAAAGGACACAGAACCCAACACCCAACAATCCACCACCAGACACACAGAAGCCAATACAAGACAGCCTACCACAAAAAACCGCCGCCCACCATGCACATGAAACACCTCGCAAGCATCAAACTCTATTAAGTATATTGTTTCCCGCCAAAGACCCATGAGAACACAAATGGCCACCAGGAGGAGACTGCCACTATACATCTGCGCACAGGACCTGCACCCACACATCAATCGACCCCACCGAGGCACACCAAGGACGGGAAGGAAGACAGACACCAGGGAGTACCGAGAGGATGGCATCCAGAACCAAAGGAGCGACCACCACAAGGCCCGGAGATGGAAGCACCCGAGGAAGACACCGGACGACCGACATCAGGACAGAGAGAACGGATTACTGGAGAAAAGGAGCATGCATCTCAAGGCCCGGAGGTGGAAGAAACGAAGGAGGAACCGCGCGCGCGCATACCGGCCGCATGCACGTTTTAAACGTCCGAGGAGGACACCAGACTGATACCAGGATGGAGGACAAGAAAAGACCAATGATGTCATGCATCCGCAGCACATATGCTTTAAGGAAGATAATCAGCTATGTGACCGGAAAAATGGGCCAAAGAAATGTGATGAAAACGGAGCTACTAGAAGGACTACTATGGATTCATGCGTGGATAATAATAAAGTGGACTACTTATGGAGATTGATAAAGGATAGAAAGTGTCTAATAAGGTCAAGAGAAATAAGGAATTATATTAAGAAAATGGAAGTACCTGGCTACTATATGTTGAGAGGCAATATTATTAAGGAGATGATAAATGTGTTGATATGGTGTGTAATGTTTGCTATAGCTGTGATATGGATAAAAGACTGTGTTGTGGATATGATGAAAAATATTGTATTGTTATTATTAAATGAATCTACTATTGATGATTGGAAATTTAATATTATAAAAATGTTTGTTGTTGTTAGCATAATGATTTATAATGAACCAAAATCGAGAATATTAAATGAAAATAAGAGGGAAAATGCATTAAGACTACAGGATGATTGGAAAAAGAATGGATTAAAAGGAACTACCATAAAAGGAGCAAGAAGTTATTTGAAAAAATATACCAGATACCAGGGCTTTAAATTTATGATGGATAAATTATCAATTAGGACAGCCTTGTCTATCAATAACAAATGGATAGCAGATAACCTAACCGGCCTACAACATAGCTATCAGCAGAAACACAAGAAAATATGGGAAAGCCACAAAATTTTTACATGCAATATCACAGAGTTTGAAGTAAATACGATAAGAAGTCAAAGGAAAACATCACTATCTCAAACCAATTACTGACCTATCATAATAAATTAATCTTGGCATAAATTAAATAAATTTTAATCTTGGCATAGACCGCATGGCAACAAATCCAATGTTTTTATCCCTCCCAGCCGTTAGAAGCCTGAAACAGTCAAAGAACAATTTTTTAAGTATGTATTTTAGTAATCTATATCATATAAAAAAGGACACAAGTGGGGATAGTAAAAAATAAATTAATTAAATTACCTTAAATGTGGAAAATGTGATGAATAGGTTAGTTTGTACTGTAGAACTGAAAAGCCAGAGAAATATGACATCAGAGACGGAAATGTAGATCAGTAGCCAGCTGGGCAAAGCCATCTAGATTGAAAGTATGTAGCGCTCAAACATATGTTCATGAAGACAAGTTTTGTACCCAAAAAGTTATTTATATATTGTTATTTATTGTATTTATTAGTGTTAATATATTTATTTATATATTTTATATTTTATTACCATTGTTTTATGCCATGTTTTTACTGTAAAAACCTCAATTGAAACTAGTCACCATCAAAGCCAAAACCAAATGTAGCAAAAGAGAAGAATTTTACCTGATATATAGAAAATTATTGAAGTAAGGCCTAGGAATTATAATGAAGTATAAGCCCCAGTAAATTTGTACATCGAAATCATTGTTTGAAAGAAATTTATTATATGAGAATCAAGTGTATTATATGAAAATAGGTTGGCGACCTTGCAAGCGGCAAATTTGAAAAGTACTGTACTAGGTTATAAAGGAGGAAATGTGTCAGATGTTATATTTGTGATATTTTTTGTGTTGATAAGGAGAATTTATTATTGTATTTGATGGAGATCTAAGAGGGGCATAAGCAGATAAGGTCTGCGAATTATTGTAATTTTTGAGAGTGTTTTTGGTGGATAAATAATGGATTTTGTCGATGTGTTGAGGAATGAATTTGTATTAAAAACATTGTTGATTCTCAAAATATTTTGAATTCAAATTCAGGGCGTGTGTAACGATTTGAAATTCGGATGGATAAATAAAACTTCCTACTTGAAGAAATTTATAGGTCTAAGTGGAATAATAGGCTAATATCGCCAAAGATGATAATGTTTAAAAATTAGATAATATCAGGCATCATGGCTAAATTTATAATGGCCGAATAGAAATGAAAATAATTTTGCTACCTATATAATATTATATAAAATATTGAAAATTTGAGGTTAGGCGTAAAATATCTATTGATCGGCAACCTTATGATCGACTGAGTCGCATAACGTAGAATCTAGTCAAACACCTTGGCAGAAGTTTATTGTAACTAAATAGTATGCAACTTGAGGAACCAAAAAATCCACATGGCTAATTGTTGTAATATGAGAATCAACCTATAATCTTTAGAAAATTACTTGGCATGTAAAAACATATTAAAGAACCCAGACAAAAATAATTTAATGTATTAAGGAAGTAGGAGGTTCCTAGGCGCATGTATACTATAATAATTTGCATGCACCAATCAAATGGTAGCAATTGATAGGCGGTAATAGTGAGCCAATTCAAATATATTTGTAAATATTTCTATAAATGATAAGAATTTATGAATTATTGTTGTACAGTTTATGTTTTGGATATGGCCCAAAGGCAGATAAATTATCAAAGATGTATCATAAGTAATAATTTAATAGATCGGCACAAACTATTTGAGCCTTGAATGGCGGAGGAACAGATTATTTAAATTTTATGTAAATTTGGAAATCGGAAGTGAAAATTGTGAATTAGAAGGAGAACTTTCCCCACTTGCCTGCCAACCACTACCATGAGATGTCACCAGAAATTGTAGAGCGCAATATCTTATTGTACCTTTTAATAACTTAAAGTTAAATCGAATTATTAATTTTTTCATAAGACTTTGTGATGCTATTGTAAAGCAAAAGTCATTTAAATATTTTTAATCCCTTGGAAGAGACGACTTCGGCCACCAGGCTTGGAAGAGACCACCAGGAGTTTGGATCGCCATCAGAAGCTCATAGAAAATCCAGCACGTGAGTGAATAATATTTGAAATAGTGATAGAGCGCCCTCAGTGCTTCGAAATGAAATAAGAAATAAAAGCTAGCTCGTCGAAAAGGTTTTAAAAATTAAGAAATTGGTAAAAATACTTGCGCAAGTTTAAAGATGGTATAAGAGATATTTTATTGGATAGTAACGAGTCAATACATATATCAAAAGATACACCAATCAAAAGAATACTAAGTTCTAAGCTGATAATACAAGTGTTCATATTAATTTTTATAATATAACTTGCGATAATATAATGTAGCTCTGATTCATTAGATAAATTGATCTATCTATTTCCGTCAGGTGCCGAATCTTGCACCCTGAGATATATTAGAAATTTATTAGAAACTATAGAAATTAATATATATTTTGATTATTGATTTGTCAATTTATCATGCTCTGATTTGAGAAGTTTATCTATGAAATAGAATTATCCAAATCGACAAGCATCAGCAAGTTGATGTCAAAGCTACATGCAGATAAATGCATATGATCATGAAGTGAAAGCACACGGTAGAGTTTCGTGCTATAGAACTCAAAAAATAGTATTAATCTGTGATATTTTATTGATTTCGTTTCTTGTTTTATTATATATTTTCTGTCGCTCTATATATTTTTGTTTTGATTTATTTTTTGAGATATTTGTTAATATATTATGTATCAAATTTTTTATGGTGTACTATTCATTTTATTCCTCAATACTACAGGATATAAGTTATATTTATATATATATTTTTATAAATTATCAGTATTATATTATTGTGAGAGCTCATGTCTGAGCCTATGAAGATTTTAATGAGATTATATCCTAGAAAAACCACGACCAGATTTTATAATTATTAAAATTACTCTCATGCTCTACCGATTGACGCCAAGCAAGAGGCTAAGCGTTATTCCACCAAAAGTAACGTGACAACATGTAGTACACATATGATCGTAGTTTCAAATATGTTGCCGCCAATCGTCATTATGTTATTCCCCTGAATTATTCTCGTTTAAGAAAGAGGCTTACAGTTCAATGAGCAAGGAAAGTTGTGTGAGTGTACCACTCCAGATTTTTATTGATTATTTTCAAATCGATCTTATCAAAATAAATGACAATATTGTATAAATAGGATGCTTTTTTATCGACTCAGGAATATTAGGTACAGTACTATGCCGAAAAAGTTTGACGGGAGAAAAGTGTGCATTCAAATAAATCTAGTAAGACCTTTCTTTGGAGGTTAATTTTATGAGGAAGCTGGAACAGAAAGGAAAATAAGATCTGACGATTCGTATGATACAAATCCTCTAGCCTCTATCCGTATCTTAGACAGAGTTATTAAATGAATCAAGCATAGTTGTAAACTGAAGATAACATCTTGAATGAGCTCGGCCTTTATCAACAGTATTGCTGTCTGTTATAACTCTATAAATAATTATACCAGTGAGAAGTAAACAATATCTCACTTAAAACAATGTACGTAAAATGACAAATTTAAAAGGCAGGTAAAAACAAAAATATGTATTTACTATTCAAACAAACTGAATTGAACCAACAACCAAGCAGATTGCATAAGAAAACTAGATAAAGAATTTGGAAGCATTGCATGTTGATTTGAATGCTTCTTCCAGGATTAAAAATGAAACGAATGAGGGCGTCACTATGAATACTAATTATTGTAAATTTATTGCATTTTCAATAGAATACTGCGTATTTGAGATGTTGACATGAATCAAGGTGATAAACGATGGATTAACCTACTTTTTCAGGTAGACTCCGGACCACCGGGAAGTGTTGTTGAAACATATAACTGGCCTAAAGCTGTCACCCTTCAAGCGGGAGTAACAAGAGTACTTTACCTATCTAATCTGCGCCATTAAACATGCCTCTAGTTGCTGGGTCCACCCAAATCAATAATAAAATAGCTCCTTCCTCCTAAAACTCTTCATCTTTTCCTTACTCTCCTTTCTTATTTTACTTCTCTTTTCAACTTCTTTCATTCCCTGTATTTACCATTCTTCTCCTCCTCATCCATTAGGCTACTTCGTTTATTCTTCTCTCCTTTGTTCATTCTCACTCATTCCCTCTTACTTCTCCTCCCTATTCATCTTTCCAATGTATAGAATATTCTCAGATTAAGTCTAGTCAATTCCACTCACTCATTGATCTCTATTCATTATGATTCTTTGCTTCTTTTCGGATCCCGTTTCATCTTCTCTTCTCACAATTTACCATCTCATCTATTTGTCTTATGATAAATGAGTTAACGGCAATATTTACTGTTTGACAATTCGTTGATAAGAAACAGTTTCACATAGGAGTGGATAGTGTGGATGTACGATTGACATTGAGGAGGAAATATTCTAGAGGCCAACTAATCCTTTAGACCAGTGGTTCTCAAACTTTTTACTTCGAGCCCCCCCCCCTGCATAATTCAGCTGTAAGCCGGGCCCCCCTACATGTATAAGCATAGACTACTGTACATGTTGTACATATATACGTATACGTACGTATATACCCACATATTTTACACTCAATATTTATTTAGTTGAGTTTAGTACATTCTATACATAACCCAATGGGGGATAGTCTCAATCATAATAAAACAACAAATTCTATAAAAAATTATAATTTATTCAGGTACTATCGTACATAGTTGTTATTTTTGTTGCAATTTAACAATAATAAGAGCTTAAGTGTGAATGATGAGCTCGTTTTTTCGCACAGAGTTTATTGAAACGAGGTGTCAGCTCTGATAACGCTACTCTAAGTTCCTGGGTCACAACCAGTCTTGATCTATATTTACTTTTCATGACAGTTAGAGCAGTAAACTCAGTTTCACACGAATAAATTGTCGCAAATGGAGTCAATATCTTCAATACATTTTCACTCAAAATTGGGTGTTCCATTTGCACACCAATCCAGAAGGATGTGAGAGAATATTCTTTAATATAAGCTTCATTTTAAGCGCAGAGTCACCTTGGAGATCAATGAGGTTCTCTTTACTCATTGATTGAGAATTTGAATGGATTTTGAATCCATGCCAAAACATTCAAGTTCTCATTAAAATATTTTCCGAAACTACTTTTGAGGATTTCTAAATTTTCAAAAACGTATTTCTTCTCATTGGATGGAGTTAGATACATTTGTATGAAATGTTAGATACATTTCTTCAGTAATAATCTTAAGATTGGGAAATAGCTCCAAGTTGTCACTTTTGAAACCGCACTCGTACAAACTTAGCTTCTTCACAAAGCTTTCCATCATTTCAGTCCATTGCAGAATGTTTGCATCTTTTCTCTGCAAAGACTTGGCTAGGATATATATTTTCTCAAAGATATCCGCCATGCATGCTAATTGCAGCAAAAAATCTGATTTGGTGAAAAACTTTGAGTTTTGGTGTTTTTTCTCAAGCAAAAGTGTAAGGACTTCATGTCTGAGCTCAAATATTCTAGTTATAGCCTTTCCTTTTGATAGCCAGCGAGCTTCAGTAAGAAACAGTAGAGCTGTGTGTTCTGAGCCCATGTCTTCATAGAGAATCCTAAAAACTCATGACTTCATGCCGCTTAATGCTGTTTGGCACACCTTTTTTCATTTATTTTAATTGGATAATCTTTTTCAATTCTTATATTAAAATCTTAACAACTCATAACTCGCTTATTGGACCACTTAAAAATTTCAGTTTTTCTCACTCTTAAAATGATCTTAACAATTATATTAAAAAGATTATCCAATCTAAATAATAAAAAAGTGTACCGAATAGCCGTAATGAGATTGACTGTTTTAACGACCACATGTAAAACTCCATCAAGTTCAAGAGCCATACATACCTTTTGCTGCTAAAGCCATAATTCATAGGGATGAATTATACAGTGTGTCCATCTAGCTTCTGGTGCTACCTTTTTGATCAATCCTCGAAGTCCAGTGTACTTTCCTGACATAGCACGAGCTCCATCTGTACAAATTCCTACACATTTGCTCCAATACATGTCAATGTCCTTCAAAAATGTATCAATCATTTGAAAAATGCTTTCACCGGTATTTGGGAGAGTGGTGAAGGGCTTCGGGAAAGTCATTATTTTTTCTCTCCCTATAATTTTGATGATGTACTTATTGTATCAATCAATAGAGAATAAAAGAATGAAAAAAGAAAGATGCTTATCGTAATAATTATTTTAGAAGTAAATTAATATAATTTTTCAACCAAGCTTCGCGCCCCCTTTAGGGTAGCGCCCCACACTTTGAGAACCACTGCTTTAGACTATCATACATTTCTTGTTGCTCTTTTTTCCCACCATTTCAAGACACTTTTCACTGTTTTTGATTTTACTTAGACTTTCTTCATTTTTTTCCGCATAAATCTGTTTTATTGAATTGATATTATTTTTCCTTCAATTTCACCAAACTTAGTATTTTATTACAAAATTCAACTTTTGTCTTTATTTGTCACTTTACTGATGCTCAATTAGACTGTTTTTGACTCAATTGTTAAAAATGTTACTGGTGACAGATATATATATATATATATTGTTTTGTTCTTTTAGGTTTTACTCTTTTCACTAGTGCTGTATTTCTATTTGTGTGAAATTGACAAATACTTATTCTTTTTTCTTAGTTATCAAAATTGAGTGACTGTCTCGTTCATATTATAATGTACAATAGTGTAATAGTGTATAACTTCAACCACAGCTGTTAAGCTACTGAAGTTATTTTCTTTTTTCCATCATGATACTGCTTCTTTATAATAATTGCATTATAAAAATATGTTAAAAACATGTCAGTGTTGTGTAGTTGTAAACTACACTAATCAGCATTTGGGCTAAGCATTTCACCAAGCTATCATTTTTAGAATAATATTATAAAAAGACGCAACATTCTTATTTAGCCAAGTTGAACGATTTTGCAATTGTGGAAGGATAATACTTGTTGGTCTGCATCTTTATTAGTATAAAGTGTTCAAGTGTACCATTTGTTTCAATAGGTTTCAATTTGAATCTACTGATAACTGAAATGAGTTGTATGCCTTAAAATGATGATGAACTGTATAAGTCCACTCGAGAAGTAGGTAGGTCTATCACTAATACATATAAAATCAGCTTTTGTTGAGATAAAATGACTGGTAATACATCTTGAAGATTGAAAAACGGCAGGGTATCTAGGTTGATAGTCCTCAATTTCTTCTACTGTCTATTACTCGTTTTTGTAAAGTAAATCTACTAGATGTGATTATGAAAAAGTTTTTTTTTATCCATTCGTTGTCAGTAGCTAGTAGGTTAATCAAAATGCATTTCTAACAGACATGGATTAATGTGTATAAAGGGAAAGAACCTAGTCTAATCAGTGATGGAGAAATATGTGGAGCGGTAAAGGTAAAGAAGTTGGAGAGGAAAACAGAGAAAAGGTTTGTCATGGAGAATAGAGTGGAAGAGTTAATAAGAAAGAGCAAAAGTGAGAGGGTAGTGGATATGAGGGAGTGATTTTAAAAATAGCTGTGGACAAGCGAACAAGTTGTAGAAGTTGCAAACTGTGGCGTCTTCTATTCTTGTCTGCCTATTTTGATGGACGATAAAGGAGCAGCAGATTGCAATTATTGCATTGCTCATTTGATCGAGCTTAGAGGTTAGTTTGTGAGCGCGATTAAAAGCAAAATAGTTTGGCGAGGAAGATGCTTTTCTGAAGTTGAACAGGCAAAAAGTGGGCCCTCTTCTTTACTCAGCATTATAGGTTCGCGGAATCAGCAACAAAGGTTGACGAGATCTGAGAAAAAACGCACATTTCTCCCTCTTCAGTGATACTCTCTTCAATTCTGTTTCATTCTAAACGGAGAGGAATTTTCATGTGCTTCGTTCCTCCAACAGGTTCAACACGACCGTTGTCCCCTTCTCCTTCCTCATACTCAACATTCTCCTCTTCTTCTTCCTCCTCCTCTTCCTCTTCTTCTTCCTCCTCCTCCTCCTCATCCTCCACCTTCTTCTTCTCCTCCACCTCCTCCTACTCCTCCATCTCCTCCTCCTCCTCCTCCTCCTCCTCCTCCTTCTCCTCCTCCTCCTCATCAACTTCTTCTTTCTATTCTACTTCCTCGGCTTCCGATGCGATCATCATCTTCTCCTCGTCACCATCACATGATCATTTAACCCTACTCAATCGCAAATAAAACTTCAATCGAACGTGTTTTTTTTCAAGACTGGCCGCTCTGTTCGCAATATCGGTTCATGAGCTGCGATCTTGCTAGAACTGTGTAATGCAGTGCTGTGCAATCGCGTCTCTTTGTCTCAACAAAGAAAACAGTGAATTGTGCAAATTACAACATGAATTGGGAGAGGATCTGGATTTTTGTGATTGGAGGAGGGGCTATCAGAGGAGCTTGTATGAAATCATGATGATATTTTCGAAAGAACACAGTAATGAAGAGAATTCTATACTCCGGTCCACATAACTTCACCCTGAACTCTTCCCATCAGTTGACTAATCATCACTAATGGGGGGGATTCCAGGGTAGTTGCTATGTGGTCCGGTGTATAGTAGGCTTCGGTTCATCACGTGACAGTTAAGAATGTAAACAATAGTTCCTGATGAAAGATAACTGCAAAGATGTTCAATAATGACTTTTCTCAAGCCTAGCTTTGCGAGGTGGTTATACTTGATGCTATCGATCTTGAACGAGGTCTGGAGGAAGTCTGTTGTATGGAAGGCACCGCTCTCATTGGGCCAAACGTACCTATTATTTGAGGTACAGTGATCCTTTATTATCGCCAGAGTTATAACCATGTACTCACAGTTTTATATTCAGTATTTATGAATACTTATATGGGAAGAATCTCTATTTTAAAAACATACATTTGAAATAGGTTAGAAAGTCTAAGCTCAGATGAGAAAGCATATAGAGAAGTATGTAATTTATGTTTGTATGCTAAAATTATTAAAAATTGAATGAAAAAGACTGAGAAATTGTCAAAAAACCACTGATTTATTGATAATTAGAAAGACCAGTTTTGGTTATTATAAACTAAGTTTATCAGAGATTGACAATGGTGTAATAACCAAAACTGGTATTTCTAATTATCAATAAATCAGTGGTTTTTTGACAATTTCTCAGTCTTTTTCATTCAATATGAATAATTACCACAATATCAACTTCTCAACTATACAAAAAAAATATATTAAAAACTTATAAAATGTATAATTTATTTATTTATTTGAAAATTTACATATTTGAGGGCACCAGGAACTGGATCCCATTATTGCCCTCATAACACACATTGAGCATACAATTTGAAAATACAATAAATTAAAATGAAAATAGAATAACTTAACTGATATACTATTGAGTTTTAGAAAAAACAAAATACAAAAAAAAATAGAAAACCTTGCAAATATGAAACTTATAGTATAGCAGATAAAAGAAGAAGAACAACTAAGTATGTAACTAATACTGAAGAATTCAAGAAGAAAAGAAAAAAGGAACAAAGAAAAGAGAATTATGGAAACTTTGCAAATATGAAGCTTATAAATAAAAACACTAATATATTATGTAATACATAGGAAAGAAAAAAAAGACAAAACTCAAATCTTATTCAAGTTCCGCCTGAACACATTGTCTGAATCAAAAAAATCTAATGCATTATTAAGCCTATTGTATAATCGAAGAGACCTAAACAGGGGAGCATTGTAACCACTGACCGTTCTACATCTGATAATATCAAAGGTGGGATGATCTCTGGAATTGAACGCAGGAACATGGAACCTGATCAATGAGAGCAGCGAAGGAGAAGAAAATCGACCCCTTAACAGACCATGTACGAAAATCAATGAGTCTCTCTCCCGTCGTAATCTCAA
This sequence comes from Nilaparvata lugens, assembly GCF_014356525.2. Lineage (NCBI taxonomy): Eukaryota > Metazoa > Arthropoda > Insecta > Hemiptera > Delphacidae > Nilaparvata > Nilaparvata lugens. The sequence goes on along the minus strand of NC_052518.1, from coordinate 82,661,026 downwards.
TGATACAAAGTGAAAGGTACCTCTCAAACGGTCTGTAGGAAAACCCAAAGGACAGGATTGGCCGAAGCGCTTGTAATAGAGAAACCTCAAAAACTTATTCTGAACCACCTCAAGACCATGAGTACACAAATCAATATAAGGGTTCCAAATCACAGAGCAATATTCTAACACACTCCGGACCAATGACACATAAACAGTACATATTGCATCAAGGATATTGAAGGCTGTATTCCTCATAACAAAACCTAGCATTTTATTGGCTCTAGCTATGCTATAGTCTATGTGCACTGAGAACCTGAGACAGCTATCAAAGATTACACCCAAATCCTTATATGTATCGACTCTTTCCAGATTCATACCATGTACTTCATAAGAAAAGTTCATCTTCAAATTTTTTCTAGAGAATGAGATACACTTACACTTCCTAACATTCAAGTCAAGTCCATTGATAGAAGACCATCTAGCCAATCTGTCAAGATCTTGCTGCAACAAATTACAATCATTGGAGTTAGTAATCTCCATGTGGAGCTTTACATCATCAGCAAAGATCAAACATTTTGCTTTCTTTAACTGGAGAGGCAGTTCATTGATCAATAGAAGGAATAACAGAGGACCGAGTACACTCCCCTGTGGAACTCCTGAAGTGCTGAAAAAGGGAGTTGATCTAGAACACCTGACCATAACATAATTGGTACGATGGAATAAGTAACTTCTGAAAAGATTCACAAGTTGCACACAAAAACCCAAATCATCAAGTCTCCTCAACAGTGCTCCCTGATCAACACGATCAAATGCTTTTGCATAGTCTGTGTAAATGACATCAACCTCACCTCCAGAGTCCATTACCCTCGAAACATCTATAGTGAACTCCATCAAATTGGTGACCACTGACCTTCCAGGGAGAAACCCATGTTGACAGTCCGATATCAGAGGACGGGAGTAACACAAAATCTCACCATACAAAACACGCTCAAAAACCTTTGCGAAGACTGACAGCAGGGAGATCGGACGATAGTTATCAATCAGATCCCTTCTGCCAGACTTGAAAATGGGTATTACCTTGGAAATCTTCCACCTTGTAGGAAATAAACCTTTCGCCAAAGATAAATCGAATATATATTTCAATGGGTCAACCAACACATCTCTGCAACCTTTCACTATGAATGCAGGAACCTAATCCTCACCAGGAGCAGTGAGTGGCTTCATTCTATTAATTGCCCTCCTTATGCTCTCAACAGAAACTGATGAAATAGCTAATGAACTGGAAGCCAAATCCCTTCTAATTCCATTTTCCTCACTAATCTGATTCACGTTATCACTAAGGGTGCAAGTAATTGGAGTATAAACCGACTTGAAGTACTCAGCAAAACCATCGGGCAATTCAGATCCCACAAAGGCCCTATCACCGAGCTCCATTCTCTGACAGATCCCCATAGCCTCACGCTTACTATTCACAAACTTCCAGAACTCCTTCGACTCACCCTTGATATTCCTCTGTACCCTAGTCATGTACTCATCATGAGAACGGGATATAAGATTCTTCAGCTCTCTTCTAATATCGTTGAACCGATTACTATGATAGGCCGAAAAATTTTTCTTCCGTGCGAGTTTGTTTTTCCTCTTAATCATCTGTATGATATTCCGATTGAACCAAGGATGATACTTTGTGTTAATTGCATTGACACGTTCTCTTGGGATGGTGAGATCAAAACATGAATATATGATTGAATAAAAAAGATCTACCGCTGAATCAACATCTTTAATACTATAAAGAACCTGCCAATTATAATCTCTAAGGGCACGCCACACCAAGCTCGCTACCGCGGCGGTAGCGAAGTTTTAAAAATCGCTAGCCATGTATTCAGGTTGAGCGCGCCACACCGGGTTCGCTACCGCGGCGGTAGTACGGTGCACTACCACCTACGACCGCCTGCTAGGCGATTCAACAAAAGTTCGCTGAGAGGTAGTATGGCGGACAAAGCTAGCTCAGTGTGGCGCGCTCAACCTGAATACATGGCAGGCGATTCGAAGAGGTAGCGCAGTGCTGAGTGCTGTAGTCACGCCCTCCCCCCACTACTAGACTCACTACTCGGAGACTACCGCTAGCGGACGTTTTTGGTGTGGCGTGCTCAACCGAGAAAACTACCACCAGCGGTACTACCTCGGCGGTACTGGCGAGCTTGGTGTGGCGAGTCCTTTTTTAAGGATATTGTAAAGAGAAAGATAGTCCGCTCTCCTGAAATCATACTTCAACTCCCCATCAGATTGATGCTGATGACTCCCCCGACTCAACTGGACACCCGTCAGCAATTCCATGCTCAGAGCTGGATGATGTTCAACATCTTCATGGACCAAAGGCAAAGACTCATGTTTGAGCCCTTCAATCTGCATACTAGACATTACCAAATCAAGTGTACGGCCATTGGCATTTTTAACATTATTATAAGATTGAAGATCAAAAAATCCTGAGAAATTGTTTAACTTTTTTGCACACATAGTACCATTCATTAAATCGAAATCATTGTCGGTTATTTCAGGTAAGTTGAAATCACCAGCTATGAACAATTTATCTTTAATTATATGAGAGTATGATTCGATGTGATCAAAATATGATTCAAAGTCACCAATGAGAGCATATTACAAAAGTAGACAATGTTAATATATATAGGACAAGTGAGTAATAGAATACGTATCATCAGATTCTCTGAATTTCTGAGATTATATGACGAATTAATATCAAAACATTCCTCCGAGGGTATGTCCCTACGAACGGCAATCAGCACACCTCCACCACGACAAGAGTCGCTACCAGGTCTGTCTCTACGGTAAACAGTGTATCTCTCATCAAAAAGTTCAGAATCAACAAAACTAGAATCAAGCCAAGTCTCCGTTATCAAAATCATATCATAATCACAGGCAAGCACCGATTGAAGGAAAGCATGAGTCTTCGTTCTGAGACCCCTTACATTTTGATAATAAACTTTCAAGGAATTAATGCAATAGTTCATTGAGAAATTGATAATAATAAGATCATCTTACCAGCTGCTCATCAAATAGAATAATTCAGTTACAGTCAGGAATATAAGTACATAATATCAGTTTTCTCTAATCTTAGACATGATAAGCTTGCAAAATAATCGTGACAGTATTTAATTTACACATTACCAGCCAACTATCATATCAGCATGCATGGTAATTGGGTGATAACAACTAATTCTATGATTCCACATAAAACAATGTAGACTTCTTTAAATAATTATTAAAAATAATAATAATATCGAGTGACCTGGCTGGCTCAGGTCTGGTGTCAGAGTTTTCAGGTCGCAACTGATCAGAGGCCCTGAAATTATCATTTATTTAGTGAGATATTATTTTAGTGAGAGATTATTTCACTTACTTGATTGGGCTTGGCAGAAATGAAAGAAGAAAGCATAATAAACAAATGGATCGGTTGCGGAATTCAGAAAGCTATAGGACTATCAGTTGAAAAGATAAAACTGCTTTTAAAACAGAATAACAGTGTATATAGTCAATTCAGTAGAATGAGTTGTACCGTGGAATTGTACAGATATACATCAACAAGATAATTTCAATACTGTACTGCCTTCATTGATAAGAGAGATTAACTTGCCAGATAGTTTCGACTACAAGATATTTAGTCATAGTTGAATAGATCATTTCCACAACTAACTTACTAGTGTCAGTAATAATAATGAATGCAAATCATAGCAATAATCATTCAAAAACCCAATCATCTAATACCAATCGGTTAAAAACAATGTAAATATCCTATCAATTCTTGGAGAAGAATCAATCCAAAAAATGCTCACCGACCTCGAGCCACACCAGGCCTTCATATCCGTAACCCACTGCTTCTTATCAAAATACAGACTCAATAAGCACAGCACCAGCCGACGAAAGGCGGAAAGCGCGCGCCCGCGGCGCACAAGTCCACACGCACCACAACAAACTAATTCGCATGAAAATTAGTGGAGGACGTTGGACTATTATGTTATCAGAAGATCAACTGAATCAGATACTGAATCACTCATTACACATATATCTATAACCATAAAAAATATAATAATCAATTCTGAATTTGAAACAAGAAGTATAAATAAAAAAAACCTGCAATTCAAATCAGCAAAGACAAATATGACTTCAATTAAAAAGCCTACTTGAAAGAAATGTAATTTGGGGTAGCCTATATAGAGAAAATAAGTATAAATAATGGTATGATCAGATATAGATAATGGTAAGTTAAAATTAAAATATGATAAAAAAGAAGTTCATATTGAAGTGAGTTCATAATTCATAAACTAATTCATCAGTATTCCATTTATTACCTATTATTCATCCATAATGTCCTGTAAGTCTTTCTCAGAGTAAATCCTAATCACCTTATCACCCTCACTAAACTTCATCTTCACATTACCTGTCATATCGATCCAGACGAATTTAAACCCTTTTGCTCGCTGTACCTTTTTCGCCCTAGCAAACAGTAACCTCCTTTTGGCTGTGAAGGACCTGTTAATATACACCGGCTGAAGCCCATATGTTGAGTGTTCAGATCACCTTTCATTTTTCTTCTCTGAAGAAGGGTTTCAACATCACTCCTGCGCACAAAACGGACCGCGATTCCTGCAGTTGGTCGATTCTCTCTTTTTCGGAGACGATGACACGCATCAAAAGAGTCCTTGTTGACGTCCATATTCAGTGTTTTACACACCAGAAGAACAACTTCAGCGACATCCTCATCAGCTACCGATGGAACTCCGTAGATCTCAACAGTGTTACGTCTAGAGTACTGCTCCAGATCATCCATCTGATAAGAAATGTCCTCTACCCTTTGACGCAGTTCCCTATTTTCATTAGAAAGTTTTTTTATTGTGGACTGTTGTTCACTAATCATATCGGCTTGCTTCGCCAGCGTCTCACAGGTTCTGTCATTTTTTTCTGTACAAACGCGTATAGCATTGGATAAGTCCTCATTCAGCTTAGTTTGACTATCAGATATTAATTTCTTAAGCTCCTCCATCGATCTATTAAAAGTTTCAAGATCAATGAACGATTTTGTTGCACTTAAAGATGGATTCACTCTCACTGGTGTTGAGTCCGAATTACTTCGTTGTATACGCAATTTAGTTGTACATTTAGTACAATACCACGCACGGTTAGCGAGTTCCTCAATTTCTGCTTCCCCCAATCCCACACATTTACCATGGAATAAGCACTTGCACTGTTCACAGACAATCTTCTCCTTCGCGTTTCTATTCACCGATAGATTACAAACACTGCACGTAGGCTACTCATTATTTGTGCCAGAACAAACTGATCGACAAAGTAATGGAAAATTTGACTTTATCACAGACAATCTCACGAGTGTAATAGCGGCTGGATAGATGAACAGAATATTCAGCAAGACATAGGAAAGAATAGAATTATTAGTAAGGTTAGATTCAAGATTCAACTCAATTCACAGTAGAAAAATCAGATAACAGAGCTCAAAACAAAAATCATCCGTTCACTGCCGTGGCTGATAACTGACTGATATTCTTCTTTTTATTCCATATAATTCAAAATACCAGACAATGAATATTCCTCATTAACTAATCAAATTTGAAATTGGAACTTCATCATAGCTGTAGTTGTGGCGGCCATTGTTGTTACAAGTTTCAAATCAAATCAAATCAAATCATTTATTTCGCCATTTAAAAAAACAAAAACAATCACAAATAAAGAGCGAATTCAAAAAATTATGAATAATTAATTTAAACAAAATACAAGTGTTAACTTAAAAATAAGAAAATAATAATAATACAAAATCATAAATATCTCTTTACATATGTAAATATAATTTACTTATTATATATGGCATCACCAGCAAAAGAATAAACTTTGCCCGCTGGTGACCGTTGCAAATCGAAAAATAGTATAATAATATTTAAAATAAAAAAAAATCCTCATCATTTAGTCATTTCTGAGAATGAAAAAAAGATAAAAGTAAATAAATTATAAGGGATACAATAAATTTTAATTTAAATAAGGTTTTCTATTGAAGTGAAATAGTTTGCAATTATCCAATTTTTTATATCATTACTGGTATCTCTAGTTATATGTGTTAAATTAAAAGGTAATATATTTATAAACTTGCTGCTTAAATATATCAACTGTCTCTTAACTAGTGTAAATTTTGCATAATAAACTTCGTATTTATTGATAGTATTTGGCCTAAAATTGTAATGAGATTCATTTATCATAAAAAAATTGTCTTTATACTTAATAATATATTTTGTTAAATTTTTCAAGTAGAGTTGTCTCAAAGTCAAAACGTTAAATTCGTGAAATAATAGATTAGTTGAATAAAGTCTATGTTTATTTAATATTGTTTTAATAATATATTTTTGGGTGATGAATAAATTATTTACATGAGTGTCAAAAGCTTGGCCGACAGATAGCGCTGTCGGCGGAGAACTTTGATTACAAGCCAGCTGTTTCTGTTTACTTTTTATATCATGTTGTAACACAATGTTTGGTCAAGTACGTTTTTAAAAATTATTTTATTTGCAGTTTTTATAAAAACGTAGGTGGAGGAAAAATGTTGTGTATATCACGAGTGAAAAAATGTTTTTTCTCCCTCAGGAAAATTGTTGCACTCGGCTTCGCCTCGGGCTTCAAACTTTTCCCTCAGGGAGAAAAAAACAGTACTTTTCACTCTAGATATACAAATAACTATTTAAGCTGTGCTCATACTTGCACGCGAATCATATAATTCAGCAAGTAGTACTTTTATTGTACCAGAAACTGTTTTTTTCTCCTAATGTCTATTAGTTTTAAAGCTTAATGATATTTTTTTGAACATGTAAATATTGTTATCTGGAATTTTTGGATGGATATTATAAGCTGGTTTTAATGCTTTGTTTGTTTGGTCGTAATATGAAAATTATTCTATTTGATTGATTTGATAAACAATATGAGGTTTCTCATATTGATTATACTTGTCATAACATTGAGAACTTCTTTTGCAGTCGCATCACATGACCCAACTCTCCACTGAAATTTTCGTTTTAAAAAAGAACCTCAGTACTGAATGGCCTTAGTTGATTTCATGGAAAAGAAATTTATTCTTCCAGTACAATGAAATATAGTCTACATTTGATTTGTCATGAATTTCAGTAACATAGAAAAATATCATGTTGTACAAAACCTGGGTTAAGATAGTGTGGGGTTTTATCATAAATTTCAATTGGTATATTATGATGAAAAAGGAAATAAATTATCTTAATGATTAAAAGCAGACTCGATGAACAAATTACAAGAAATTCCCTAAAAAACTATACTTATCCATTCATTTGTATATACATGCCAGAAATGACGATATATACCTCTACCTATAAAATCTACTTGTAAAGTATAGATTACAATATCCAACAGTTTAGTTTCTATTCCGTTCGACAGTGTGAGTTCTATGGTCGATTCAACTCCAATGATTACGACGAATCTATACAAGATTTATCAGGCGTTTCAAAAAAATATTTTTGAACAAGAAGAAAGATGACACTATAAATTGCAACGTGGTAGCATTCCACGCCGAGCTACAAAGCAGGCAACAATTTTCTACTAATGAGAACAAGATCATTTACGAATAATGAAATATTTTTCATCCGAAGAAAACTGACAGAAGCTGTTCATGAATAAGGACAACCAGTACATTTAGACGAAAAGCGAAACTTCATTGGAATTGGAAAATAATGAGTCGAAGGAAGTGGCTTCGCTAGAAGTAAAACCAATTCAGATTAAACGAACGTAGTCTTTATTAGAATAATTTTTCGGAAGTATACCGCCCAGTTGCATGAAGGCTAGGTTCTAAAGGGTAGGCGGTATTAAAAGATTTTATGGCCGGATGTGAGGTCTTATGAGAGTCGTTGAAATAGATCGTCTGTAGACTATAGACATGAGACGATCAGATGCCGGCTGTTCTCTGCTTTAATCATCGTATACCTTAGTATAAGAAAATTGAATCAGCATCCAAGATTTTGATGTGAAAAGCTTTCCAAATTTCATCGCAAGAAGCGAACAAGAAGCTGAACATTTTTATGATCGTCACTGCTTAACGCGCAATTTTCCCGTCCATGAATATGAATTTGACTGTACCTGATGAATGAGATTGTCCCCAAGAAACTGATCGAATAATAATGAGAAATAAAGCCTACTGAAAATATGATTATAAAAAATGTGCTTCAGGTAGTTCGTCAGTAATGTACGATCCACTACATTTGTGATTACTTAATTCTGTCCACTTTAGGGAAAAAAATTCTTGAGTAGCTTGTACATCATGTATGTGGAAATATTCCGGGTTTTTCAGTGTAGAACTCTGAAATACATCATTTTCAGAAAGATTACGATTCAGTATTCGAGTTCTGTTACCCATTCATTGAGTTGAAAATAAAGAACGATTATTTATTGTTACCTGAAACTGGCTCACAAGAGATGCTTGGCGGGTGAACATTTTTCATCTCATATGAGGGCTACATTCGGCCGAATAATTTGATCCACGAATTCCCAGCAAATAACTCTCATAAAGCAACATGGAGAGTAGTTCAGAGGATCGTTGAGACTCGAACTTAAGAAGCTGTAAATATTCTTTAATAGACAGCAAATAATAATTATTCAAAATTATGCAGTGTCTCAACATTTTTGTCATTGATTTACAGATGTTTCGAATTCAACTCATCTTAATACGTGGGATGGACAGAGAATCTACATATAACTGGTTGCTTCTTCTCAAGGACATCTTCGCTCAAGTGTCATGAGGGAATATAGCCATAGTGGAAACAGAGAATGTGCTAAATGACATGGTGTCAACAAAAACGGTTCGTACACCTTTTTCAAGGATCCCTTTTGATTAGTATTTTGTCATGGCCTCATTCAATATTATTTTGTTGCTTGAATTGAAAATCAGTTTGATCAATTGGATTTATCATTTCCTTGATCATATCAGTAGATAGATAAATGTATAGATGAAATGCTTTTATTTTTGCGTTCACATGAAATTAAATATTGTGAGCGAAGTAGACGCAATAAGGATAGCTTTCACTCAACCCACAACACTAAGGCATCTGAGTGTCTTTTTCAGAAATGAGCTCATTTTTCAGTTTGAACTTACAATTTCCCACATGGAGCAATAGGTGAAGTCTTTTCTTTGTTGCTGTCCACGAAAATGATGAGTACAGTAGGTGTTTGCTAAAAAATGGATTTGAAGCACATGACTGCTAGTTAGTAGAACAACTAGCTTCCACCCTTTCAGCTAGATGCTAGATTGCTAGGAGTACGTCACTTAGCTAATCCAAGCGATTTGACGTGTCTCAAGCAACTGGTTTAACCACTGTTATTCCAAAGAAATCAATTATTTTGAACAATTCCTTTCTTCCGCTTCTCTCCTTCTATTTTTACCACAACTTCTTACTACGTGATTTCACTTATCAAAGTATTAGACTAAACGTTACAATAAGAAATCTCACTTGCTAATTTTCAATTTTGGAGATTAGATCTTCATCTTATCAGACACTGTTCAACCAGGATCTCTGCAGACATTACAGATAATTTTCCTCAACTGATAGGGGAAATTCTTGAAGCCGTCGAGTTGGGCAATGAAGTATGGAGGATTTTGAACAGCTGTTACTACACACCCATTCTTCAACGAAACTTGATATTTTTCTCTTCAGTATGTACCTTGGATGTTTCCATTTTGATAATAGGAGAGGAGAAGAAAATAAACACATTAATTACTTACGGAAAACAACGTTTGAGAAATGTTTGCGTCCGTTTTTTACCATAAACTCATGTAGGCGTTGCAAGAAGTTATCCATACTACTTTAAAGCGTTGCACGTATTAATCTTCTAATTTTTGTGTTAATGTCTTATTCGAGGCTTCAACTCAACGTGGTTCGTTAATGTATACAAGAGCTTTGAGGTAGCCCCATGAAAAATAGTCACAAGGTGACAGTTCAGGTGAACGAGGAGGTGACATCACATCTCCACGCAACGAAATAATGCGTCCAGGAAAGTTCTGGCTAAGAAATTTTATAGTTTATCTCGATATATGGCATGGTGGAGCCATGCAGTACTGAGGTTAATTCGTCATCCTCATAATTTTGGTGAAAAAATCACGCAGCAGTGTTAGATAACGATTTTCATTGACAGTGATGTCTTCTCAAAGAAGTAAGGGCCAATATTGAAGTTTGGACTAAAGCCACCACAAATAGTCAATTATTCGCCATTGAATCAGAAAGAAACCTTAATCTTTATCCATCAATGTATCCTCCACGGCAGATAAGTCAAGTTTATCTTTTGCACATCTACTTCTTACAACGTCTATAGGAGTGTTTGATCTAAACCGGACGTCATTTTTTTAAATTTTGTTTTTGGTTCGTGATTTATGTTTTAATTTTTCCTCTCAATTATCAAAATTGCAACATCCAAGGAGTACTGAAGAAAAAATATTGAATTCCGTTCCAAAATGAGTATTTAACGTTTGTTCCAAATCCTCCATACTTAATAAAATTGCTTAATACTGTAAAACCAAAATTTACAATTCAACTTTTATTCATGTTCATTGAATCTTATCACTTGGGAAGAAAAAGATAAGCTGCTGTATTAGGGAACTTGAGGAGTCCATTACTCAGGAAGTGACTGCCATTCCAAGACAACTGACAAATTATGAAAAACATTCTGGAATGATTACATCAATGTGTCAAATATAGAGAAGGACTTCTTCTAAGATAAAAATTGTATCATTCAAAATAGCATAGTTTTGAGTGTTTATCAATGATGTTCGCTGTATTTCTCTTAATCACACTATCTTTCCAAATCAGTGAGAATTCATTGTCGGACCCTGTCTATAAAATCAAAATCAAATGATCTTATTTAGATCCAAATTAAGACAACCAAATTAGAAAATTTACCAAACTGAAAATATTGAAATTTGATAGGTAGACCTACGTACAATATTTGAACTGTACTGTAGACACTAGACTCTAGGGATGAATGGACTCGGCCATCCAAGTTCGACCTCCAAGGATGGATTTTAAAATTCTCTTAAACACATGCGACATGATTGGAATTGATTTTTTCCAGATTTTTTGGGACAGACTTGGCCAAAAATGTCTAAATTCAATTTATAGCTTTCAGCTGGATACTTGTACCAGTGCTTGGAAGGGATTCACAAAACGTCTACAATCTAAAGTAAAAAATTTAGCGGTTTCCATAATTCATGCGTTCTCGCATTGCTTTCTATGTGTATCATGATTAATAATCTATATTAAGATGATTATGAAAATATTCAAGAATTTTGTCTGAAATTGACTATCTTCCATGCTTTCAATAGGCTCAGAAAAGATCTATGAAAATCTTGTTGAAAGTTGAGAGGAGGAAGGGTATTGAGAATATTTAATATTCTCAATACCCTATCTCCTGAAAAAAATTTGTTCATAGTTGAACTTTAAATTGAGAATTTTTCCAATGTTTTCTCACATTCCTATGTTTTTCTCTGAGGAGATGAAGAAATATCTTCAAATCATCTCAATTTTGAGGTACTAGGTCATTTCTAGCAACTTTTTCAGAAAATTCTCATTCAATTCACATATACTACTGAGATTCGGCATTGATATAGCTAAATAATTCAAATTAGCACCCAAGCGAGCGAAACATGGCTTCTGATTAGTAAGCTTATGAAAATAATTAAAAAATATCTTTTAAAAAATAAATATTTTATAAGATACTCCATCAGCAATAAAACAATGCGCCGATTTTTATGAACAAAAAAGTAGAAGAATAGAAGGGAATGGAGGTGCAGATCAAGAGTGAGCAGAAAATGATGGTGAAATCAAAAGAGGATGAGAAGGACAAAGATGGATGTATGGAGCAAAAGAGGGTGAATAGATGAGGATAGAGAAACCAGGCGAACAAAGAGGACAAAGAAGGAAATTGAAAGAGATGTAGCGAATGTGAGGAATTACAAGATAATGAGAGAGAATAAGGGAATGAAAACAAAATTGAAGAGGAATAAAAATGTGGATGGAAACGAAATGGAAGAAGAGAACGAAGAGTGCAATGATGTGATATAAATGAAGAGGAGATGATGGAAAAGTGATGAAGAAGAGAGAATAGAATAGAAAAGTTGACCAAAGAGAAGGTACGAAGAGGAGATGACGGAAAAACGATGAGGACGAGAGAAAAGTCACAAGAAGCGGAGAAAAGAGAAGGTACTTAGCAAGTAGCATTGGTGGTACACTGTACTCCCACGTGATGGGTACAAAAGCAAGAGGCAAGCCCAGGCGCTTCCTGCTGAGCTCAACTCGGCTTCAATGGAGAAATATAAATTTGTTGAAAAACACGTTTCGCCATGCCTTCCTACAAAACTGCAAATAGGGTTCGTAAAGGTTAAGTCCTGTGTTCTTGACATTTTTTCTCTGTGTGCTACAACCGAAAATTATCTAGAAACCTAGGCCCACTTTCAACGCATTGCACAAAGGTGCAAAACTTCAATGTGAGCCTTCCGGAGGTTTCGTACTGAATACCTATACAATCATTATATATTTATGCCAGAGGTAATGGGAATAGCACCCTTTGACCGGTACAGCGCTACCTACTATGCTTTTTAGACCACATCAGGCTTTGCGTCTCGCCAGTCTTTGAGAAACTCATAATAATATTTTGTAGTGAGACTCCTCCTCTGTGTACCTAATTATTCAATTTTCATTCAGCCTTCAACAATCAAAAACACGCTCTTGCGATCGATATGCAACTGTGCGACTCCACCTCCTATCCATTCACCAAAGTCCCAGTAGAAAATTGAATTATTTTCTCCTTGTTGAAGAATGGGGTTGGATCATTATTAATGAATCTACCGTGTACTTAATGGCTTGAAAGATATTCAACCACAGAGACAGTCCACAACCACTTTGAGAGCTTGCGAATCATACGTCTGAAACTATAAACATACCAAAACTATCATCTCAATAACTGATACTCCAACATGCATATTATGATAACAAAGGGATGAACTCTTATGCAGATGACTGAGCTATTTCCATCCATCCCTATATCCTTCTCTATAGATGTGTGCACACAGAGAGCGGTAAGGATTTCTTGGAAACTGAATACGTAAAGACTGAAGTTAATAATTTAATTCGTACGAGAGAGAGAGAGAGAGACATGCACGACAGGCACTAACAAGAAAGGATTTTGTGAAATAGTACTTCGATGATTGGGTATCCTTAAAGTACTATCTCCGGTTCTAGTATGAGAAGCATCTATCCTCCTACCTTTAGAGACAAATTTGAAATCATCTTTAAAATAGTTCGGATTACCGTACTTCATATCTCTAACAAGCTTGACTATTCGAAAAAGCCTTTGATCGGGAAGCTTTAATTTTGAACTAGCAATGTGGGCTGGGGTGATATGATCATGACGTTGAAGAGAGTAGACCAAACGAAGACAATAATTTTGGCAACGCTGTAGTTTATCATTCAGAGTGACTTGCATATTGTTGAGAACAGAATTACAATACATAAAATGTGGGAAGATAAGAGATTGAACCAATAATAATTTAATGTTTCTAGGGAGGATATCGTGCATTTTCTTCAATGCGTGCATGGCTGAGAATACCTTTTTACAAGTTTTGTTCACTTGTTCTGACCAGTCAAGAGTATTATTCATAATAATGCCTACATTTTTAACTGAGCTACAGTAAGGAATGTCATTACCATCTACACTAATTTTGTGAATCGATTCAAGGTCAATATTATTATTATAAGACGAGAATATCCTATTATAATTGGTTGTGTTTTGATGGGATTAAGCTTAAGGCCATTTTTCTTTGTCCATTCAACTATCGAATTGATATCCTGATTGATTATTCCAACTGTTTCATTAAGTTTTGTAATGAGACAGCTTAAATAAATTTGAAGGTCGTCTGCATATGTATAGAAACTGGAGAATTTGATAATGGAAGGAAGGTCATTAGCATACAAAGTGAAGAGGAGAGGGCCTAATATTGAACCTTATGGTGCTTCATGCATAACGTTTTTCCAAGTTGACTTGTCACCGACAGATACACATTGTTTTCTACCTAACAGATAGGATTTGAACCAAACTAACGAGTTGCGACTGAAACCAAGAATAGCTAACTTATTCAAAAGTCTGTATGATCAACAGTATCGAATGCTTTAGAAAAATCAAATAGGGTGAGGATGGTGCATTTTCTTTGGTCCATAGCTAACCTTATATAATCAGTGTCACGAAGCAGAGCTGTCTCAGTTGAATGGAATTTCCTGAAGCCTGATTGAAAGTTATGAAGCTTTCTATTGTTGTCTAAAAATTGTACAACTTGAGCATGAATAAGTCTTTCTAACACTTTGGACAATGCAGGTAGAATACTGATAGGTCTGAAATCCTCAACTTTATTTAGAGGGCGAACCAGAGCAAACTTCCAGTTTTCAGGGAAAATGCCTTCTTCAAGTGACTTGTTGAAAGTGTATGTAATGATTGGTAAAACAGCAAATAACATCTTCTTGATAAATTTAATAGGAATTTTGTCTACACTCATAGCATTACTGTGAATACATTGAATTGCTTTGAAAGTGTCTTCATCTGAGATTGGATGGAGATGGAATTGATCAGTAATTGGTATTATCTAAGTTTGTAACCTGCTCTTCAAGATCATTGATATGATTAGCAATGACAACTTCGTCACGTTGGTTAGAGTGTGAAACGGAATGGTCATTTATATTGTGCAATGGTGAGTCAATCTGGGGATTCAATTTCTGTTCGCCTAGCCCGAATTCCTTTATACCCTGCCTTGATTTAGAGTCTTGTCTATTGTTTGTCATGAACGAATTCAAGTACCTAATCTTCGAGTTCCGTAATTCCTGTTTAACTCTATTTCTAAGGCTCCTATACTCTATCAAACTGTCCAAGTCAAATGTCTTTTTAAATGTTCTATGTGCTTTGTCTCTATGTCCCATCATCTTAAGTATGTCTTCAGTCATCCACGGTACTTGTCGTTTTCTATTAATCCTCCTTGTTACATAAGGTGCATGTTTGTCATACAAAGTCAAAGTCCAATTCTTGAAAGTCTTGACCATGTCATCAACTGAAGGTGATTCTTCAATTTGATGCCATGGAGTCTGAGCCACATCAGTAAGGAAAGCGGCTCCATCAAAGTTTTTGAAGTCTCTATAAGTGATAATTTTCTGTTCTGGCTTACGTATCTTATGGGAAAGTACACAGTAGATCAAATCATGTCCAGAAATATCTGGGACTGGGATTTGACCTGTTTGAACAACCTCGTTGGGATCACTAACAATGAGAAGAGAGAGAGAGTGGGAGTATGAGAATCTCATCATAGTATCATAACGAAACTGAAGCTACAGATCAACGCTGTCTGTCTGATAGTATTGTTTTTCTTATGCTCTCCAATTCATTTTCTTCAAATCAGAACGTCTGACCGCTTACTGTGTGCAGACATCCTGTAACACATACCGTATGGCTTATCTAGATGATTGAGCCGCACACATTGCTAAGGAGTTTTATTAAGATTTAAGCATCAAACCAGCTACAGATTTTCAGCTGTGAATTTTAGATCATTAATGGATAGATTAATTGATGAAGTATCAAAATGTCAAAGTTGTATAATGATCCCAAATTTTATTAAATTGGGTAAAAATAGTCTCGATAAGCAAGCCAAAGTCCATTTTTCTTCAGTTCAAATGGGCTAAAGTGAACTTCAGACTTTGCACTAGCTCAACATGCAGCTATGGACCTCTGGAATCTACATATGTCAGATCACATCACATTTTGTTAGATCGCAGTCACAATGATATATTTCATTTTTTTCTATAGCTCAATTTTGTTTCTATTTCTGTTATTCCAGTTGTTACAAATGCCTGAATAAGTGATAGGAGTGCTGTTAAGAGAATTATACGTCTTACTCATTTATAAAGCATCAGTCAGCAATCAGAAACAGGCGACATATACAAATTGGTTGATAGGCAAACTGCTATCATACAAGTAGCTCAAATCACCAGAGAATTAAGAAAATTCGTGAATGTGGTGAATATGTGCTCAGCCAGTTACATTCCGGATCATTATTTGAAACTTGACTTGACTGTCTTTGGGTACTGACTCTAAATTCTACTATTTCAGTATTCGCACACCTAGACACAATACAGTGGACCCTTTCATTTACTATACAAAAGCGAAGAATGGGTCGCGAATACAACTCCCACAGATCTTTTAACATTAGTATCTCAGGACTGGATTGTCAGCAGGCATCAAAGAACTCCGGCATTTGTGTACCTCCAACATCCAAATGATCGTTTCATTCATCAGCGGTTGTAAATCAGCTGCTCGCTCATAAATCAGCCACTCTCAAGTTCCTAAACTATTTGCTATTGGAATAGTCATTCAAAAAGAAGACTCACAACCTTTCTATTATACTTGGAGCTTACTATACTACCCTGAATGTATAGAATACGTGGATGATCAACCAGTTTGGTTGGCCTCACACGGAGGTCAACATTTGTCTTCTGTCAGAACTGAAATTCAGTACTGCAATGAATTGGTCCATTTCAATAAGAACTGCTCAACATCTTTGATTGAATTCCAGTACTACTACAGTTATTAACAACAATTATTGTTTAAACACACTTTTTTCTATGTATTTTAACACGACATGCAGTCAATTATTGAGTAAATATTAAAAACTTTTACTTACTAACTGGAGTACTTTCAATTGCTTGGCAATCATTTTCAACAGTCAACTGTTGACTGTTGAAAATGATTGCCAAGCAATTGAAAGTACTCCAGTCAGTAAGTAAAAGTTTTTAATATTTACTCAATAATTGACTGCATGTCGTGTTAAAATACATAGAAAAAAGTGTGTTTATACAAAGCAGCTCGGTATGGATCAAGAAATCATCACCTTTAATTATTGTTTGATTTAAATAACAGGGTCATCTAGTAGATGACCTGTCATCTGTTACAGAGTAGTTTCGGAAGCTTTTAATCTCTGAAGCTTTGAAGTTCCCAATTCATCTGCACTTCGAAAATTATTTTGTAACTGCATTTTTTGCAATCCATTAAACCATTCCTAATGTTTCGTGAATTGAATAATATATTCCCAGTTTATTCTAATGAAATCAATAAAAATGCTATTACAAATAACATTATTGCTTTGATTGAACTATTGATGCTTCATGTTGAATGATTAAATATATTAAGTTTGTTGAGTGATACTCATCTGATAGTCACATTGAATTCAGGATAACGAATCATTTACTCAATATGGATAAGAATTATTATTGTTCTAGCCTAATTTTTATGCTCTCTTTCATAAAAAATGCACCCTAAATGTGCTAAAAAATCACCCAAACTCAATAACGAAGTCACCAGTGAGTAGGCTACAACAAATCCTGTTAACACCATTACAAGGGTCGATTTCATTCCCAATCATTCATAAATTTCAAACTTTACTACTGTGATGATAAATATTGAGTCAATAAGCCATTATAACTTACCAAGCTTAGTTTCTAGATATGGGCAATGAGAACTGAAGAAATTAAGGAGCACGAGTTAGAAAAATGAGAATCCCTAAAACTAGGACTTGAATGGTTATTTCTAACATTATACCCAGTAATCCAATTATTACGCAACCCTATAATCAATTATATTTATAAAATGTATTGCGTCTAGAAATTTAGTTTACTGAAGGAGATCATACTTGTCTCGTCAACAAATAATAACATTTCTTATTTCAACAAAACATTTCCCATTTAATTTGAATTCCAGTACTTTTACAGTTACTAACTTACAAGGCTCAATTTATATATATGAACGATGAGAATTAAAGAAATGTAGAAGCATGAGATAGAGGAGTGAGAATCCCTGTTGTGAGATGCAAAGAGCTTTTTCTTTCACTGGTGCGGACGAAATTCTTTCTCTAGAGCTTCAATAAACTCAAAAACACTTATCTTCAATGATTTTTACGTTTCATTCCTGATAGTGTTTTGATGATTAAAATTATGTTTGCTACTCGGTTGAGACATGGTTCCATCTAAATGGATACGTGTACAGCCAGAAAAACAGTTTTTGAGCTGAGAAAGACACAACATTCTTCATTTCTTTCGAATTCCAGTACTATTACAGCTATTAACTTACCAGGCTCAGTTTATAGATATGAACGATGAGAATTAAAGAAATATATAAGCATAAGATAGAAGAATGAGAATCCCTAAAACTAGCATTTGAATGGTTATTTGTAACATTATAACGAGTAATCCAATTATTACGCAACGCTTATAACGCAATTTCTAGAATATATCGCGTCCGGAAAATAAGTTCACTGGAGGTGACCATATTTTTCTCATTACCTGAGTAAAAAATCGGAAATTTATGTCCAATTTATGCGCAAAAGAATTGTAGATTTTTTTACAGGAACGATAAAGCATTGTATATTTATTAGAAGTTGATTAACGACACTCTTCAACTAGCTGCATCAAGATTGCGCACACGACTATAATATAATAGCATCATGATCATGTTGCAGGAGATCTTTGAGTAAAACAATTATCATTTCACGGGTACTGTGACACCTCCTAGATCCTCAGAGTTTTCTGACCCTCGAAATTCTTCTCTGGGAAAATTTAGGAATACATCTAGAAAACAACCCTAACCCACTTATTAACTAACTGAAGCACAATATCGAAGATAATAAACACAACATAATAGCCACCAAGAACGTAGCAACTGAAATAAAAACGTGTTGAAAATTTTATTGCAGCAGAAGGAGGATATTTGCTGCATATATTGAGAAAAAGTACATTATACGTGAATATATATGTTCTGAAGATATATCATACAGATTTAATTTCATTTTTTGAGAATTATTGTCATTGGATTGTGTAGTAATATTCGATCACTCTGTATAACTGAATAGCACAATGTAGGCCTTCTGGTGTAGCATCTACACCACTTCACACAACACAAAAATCTCCAGCGCTAATCTTTTTAATTAATTCTTACGAACTCTAATGCTCTATTCTGTTGGATCCGTACAATGAGCAATGGTATACTTCAATCTTAATCAAATAGTAAAATCAATATTAGAGATATTAAAAAATGTTTATTCAAAGAATGTTTGCTAAAAGAATATTCTGGATAGAAAATTGTCAATGATACCAGGGCTTTATTGGCTCTTCATGAAAGATTTCAAAGCACAAGTGCTAAAGTGCTGGAATCTAGTGATAGGGGAGTGTCAGGTATCGAAAATTGTCATTGAACGCTGGCAGTTTACTTGAATGACCACTCGTGACTGAAATAAAATCATGACTAATAGTTTCAGAGTGACCACTTCTCCAGATAATCGAAAGCAAGATTACAAGACTAGGCTTACAGGCCATTCTATTATGAAGGCGTATATTTTTTTAATATACGGATTTATTGTTGGAATTTCTGAGCTTAACATTCCTGAGCGAAGGAGAGAGGAACTGATTCTATCGATAAGACTACTTATTTGTTTTTTAACATACATTCTAGGAAAGTAGAAAGCCTATATTACAACGTTCCTCAGATGTTTATTCACATGCTTTGGAGGCTATTCAGGCTTAATTCAGAACCAAATATACCCAGGTCACCTTCGTTAGACGGGACACGCGTCACGCGCAATGTCTCTCCACGTTTGTAACTTGAGATTGTGGCAGGGAAATTGTTATCATTCACTTATACAGAGAAAACTTGGCTTCTCACACACAAATATCTGAACTAGTGAAGCCGAAATGTCTTCTTCTTGATAATGATTTTCTTAAATCTTATTTATTGGCATCAAAATCAAATATAATCATAATCGTATTTGCTATTGTAATCAAATTTAAATAAAGACACATCTGAACCAGTGCATTTTAGAATGGAAAATTTTCTATTCATGATTCGGAAGAAATTAAGGAACACAAGAAGAATGGATTACATTACCCCAGTTGAATGAAAGCAGTTAAAAGTTCATAGTTTTCAACTTGTATTGATTAAATTAATTCCTTGGAAGATGATGCCCGAAGAAGTCAAAACATTAGTTTATTAGAGGAATGACTAAGAGGATGAATGGACTGTAGTTTGAATGACTCAAATGAGGATGAATATACTACAGTTTTGGGTTGTTTCCGAACCTCTAGGAACTGGAACTGGTGATGAATCAAAGAAACTGCAAGTAAAAGTTACTGGTAAAGAACTGTCAAAAACTGTTGATAACCACGACCAGCTGTCAACGCGGATATCAAAGTCTTATGCGCTTGTTACTTCTTATGACTGAGAAAACATACCTACCGATATTTCAGGTTGTTATGCTTGCAGTTATTTGTTCCCATTTTACTGGATGATAATCCAAGTTTTAGCTCATGCTTTGATAGTGAGATAAGACTACCATGCCGTTGGCAAGACCAGGCCCAGCGATAAACCACTGAAGGTGTATAAACGGCTGTACAATATTTGTATACATATTTTTATTGTGGTATAATACATTTGACAAAACCAATTGCTCATATAAACAATTACTTAAGCTCTATGTAATGGATTCGATAGTACAGTAGAGCATCAATTATCGGAACTAATTGAAGCATGACAGTGTCCGGATAACTGATAATCCGGATAATTAATTTTAGCTCCATTTTACCCTAGCTCTTAATTATCGTAGATGTGATTGAAACTTTGCATTGTTGGCTACAGTAGGCCTACTTGGTTGTACCGGTACCGTGCGTGTTGTATGTAGTATGAATTGTATACACGTATCTTTTATTCACATTCTAGTTGAAATAGGCCCAATTATGAGGAATTAGTTAGGGATGTTTCAAGTCAAAAAAATTACAAATTTCTAATGAAAATCTACACAAAAGAGCTAAATGTAAGAAAACAGCTGAAATATTAAGAACAAGTGCCAATCTCAACTCTGCAGTATGGGAGATAATCAATAAAAATAGGAAAGTAGCTCAAAAAGATACATTTACTAGTGTCCCTAGAATAATTGATAAACATGAGAATTATATGGATAATAGTGTAGGTATTTGTAACTTTCCCAATGCATATTATCAACAGGTTGCAACTAATCGCCAAAAGACGCTAAATTCTAATATTTCAACTTTAGTAACCGCTGAGCCAGTTGAAAAAGTATATAATAGTTTCATCCAGTATCAAAAAATGAGTTATCAAAAATAATCAACAATTTGAATACTAAAAGAAAAACAGTAGGATTGGATAGGGTCTTAAGTAAAATTCTATAAGAATGTGAAGATGTATTAATGGGCCAATAATCCTACTTATTAATAAATAATTCATTAGAACAGGGTATTTTTCCATACCTGAAAAAGGGAAGATTTTACCAATTTTCAAGAATGGTGATTCTAAAAGAGTATAAAATTATAGACCCATTGAAATTTCAAATGTAATAAGTAAACGTTTTAAAAGAGTAGTTTTGAATAGGCTACTCTAGGTTGCTCCTGTGTGAGAACGAGTGGTGTGGACCAAAATTAAAATATACATGTGTTTAATACACGAAACAGAGTACATTATCATATAATGACTCACAATAGTAGATTATTTGAACAGAGTTCCTTTCAAACCAAGGCTAGGCTCGATTTACTCAGTGTTTGATTATGTTAACTTAGTGTTCATGTTGATTATGTAAAATTATTGACCTGACTTGTCTTATACTCCATAACTGGAGTCCTTGGGACGTAATTTGGAAAAACAATTGTGTAATTCAATAAGTATAGAGTACTGTAACACAACTCTTTTATTAAAAATATTGTACTGCACCTTGATTGCGGTGGACCAATTAGCCGCTTGAAATACAGAATAGATTGGTTTTTTAGGGGATTTCAATTTTTTTATATCACCCAGCGGACGTTCGGATTATCGATGTTCGGATAATCGGTGCTCTACTGTAGCATGATCTGGGAGCAGATATACTACTTACAAAAACATAACCATTTCAGAGTGGATCTTGAAACCAATTCACAGTACCCATCCAAAATCTTTGTCATGACTTATTTATTTTACATTCCATAATAAACAAATCATATACATGATCAGAAAAGGACCAACAGCCTTAGCCCAAAACTGTTTCCTTTCCAAATTTTGATAGAAGTATGTCCAAAAAGTAATGAAATGAACCAGACTAATAATGATCATACGACGTATTTCAGAGTGAATGAAAGCAACTTACAAATCCAGTAATTAAAAGCTGACTTGAGTCATTTCTTTTATAAGCACACAATCGCAAACATCATGTCATTGTTGTCTTTCCTAGAGATGAACAGTTATTTGTAGTACCACTAGAAATGATATTTCAATTTTTCAATTACAGTAAAATTGTCGCTACAAATTTCTCTATTGAATACCCTCTAATAGAAAAAATGTGGATAAAGTTCAATCTCATCTAAGATGGGGAATCAATAAACACTTGAATATATATATGTATTTTCCAATATTTGATTTCATTTATTCTAACACGGTCGTGTAGGCTGCATGTAAAATCAATGCGAATAATTAAGCATAGACACAATTCCATGCTAAGAAAATTCTCAAATATGCTAAGAAATTGAAATAATGACTTGTACATAAGTTTCTGTTCAGTAAACCCCTCAATCAACCATGCATGTATCCTGTTTAATTAGATGTGACATGGGTTTTCCTGTCCGATTAGATATGGTTTTTATTCTACCGAAATACGAAAGTAATCTAGTTTTTGTCCTCAGCTATGGTGATGAGTTGGCCCTTCCATGAAAATTCATGTGACTATCAAAATTATGTAAGGTTCGAAAAGAGATTTCTATTATTCATCACTCCTGTTAATCAATTTTCTTTCACTTACTATCTAAGTATTACTTTACTTTCTTGAACATAATATTTAATCATCAATTTTTTCTGTGAAGTGGCCACTAAAGTTTAAATAGCATCGGATGCAACACTATTGGTCTATGCTCCTAATCTGGTGATATGTTGGTGTTTCCTAAGCTGTTCCTATGTTGGTGATAAGTAGGAAGGTAGTAGATAAAATACTATCTAGAGTCATGAAAACATACTATCATCTGTGGTTTTGAGACATGTGGTTTAAACAAGTATTGTACCATGAAGGGAACTGGAAAAAATATCTTATGAATGTAGGTAGCGGAAAAATGAAAATGAAATTAATTCTCCTTTTACATAACAAACAACATTTTTACAAAGAATATCTCTCTTGAACTGAAAGCAATTGTGTATCGGCTGTAAAAATGTTGGGTACTGTACATCACGGGAACAAAACTGGTGTTTCTCAATCAAGGAAATTGTTAGCATGTGACCCTTCGCTTCCTCGCGGTCTCCAAAAGTTTTCCCTCAGTAAGAAAGAAAAATCTCAGTTTTCTCCCCAGAATAAGAACAAAAAAGTTTCTATTTCTGTTTTTGATTTGGTACACATCGTAAATAAATGGTATACGTCATAATTTTGAGGTAAAGAAAATTTTCTATAATTTCATCACATGAGACAAAAAAGTAAATTTTTCTGACAAGATGACCATAAATATGGTCATACAAGAAACTATTCAATCAACTTCCTCATGTTACTTTTGTGAAATTCTTTCAGTACCCATTGCATCCCCAAAATTTAGTGAGGACTAGACAAAAAAATAGCCATAGTGATCACTCTACGTTTGATTATCATATTCTATCTCTGATGAACCAAATTATATTCCAATTAATCCTATATATTTTATATTATATTAACTGATATTAATACAGTATTTCAGGAATATCCTTGTAAATCAGTATTTCCGCAAGCTCTCCACTAGTTTCAAAAACGTTTTTCAGTATTTCCGCAAACTGCACTAATTTTATACGTTTCATATTGGATAACTAATTTTCAATCATATTGAGATTTCTCAAGATTCATACCAGCTCATCTAGAAACATGCTTACTGAAGATTTGCAGACTTGAGCAATATTATACTGTTTTAGTGAGTGACGGCTTGCAGCTTGATTGATCTCAACAGAAAGTATTTTCTGTTTGTGAGCGAACGGAGAGTTAGAAAAGCCCTATTGCCACAAGCATCTCCGCGGAGACGGATGAGTGATAATGATGCGGGCAACACTAAAACAAGCAAGAAAGTGAAGTATGCTTGTGGCCAGTCTATCGCAGTGGAGGACGGGTCTTGTTCTTTATTTAGCCATCTTCTTCTCCTTCTTCCATCAGTTTTTGATCTCGAGATATAAAACGACATACCAAAAACAGTCCTTCTCTTCACCCCTCTAAGTCGGAGGTCGACAGGAACGCGGTCTTGTGGCAGCCTGAGGAGGCAGGAAGACAGGAAACTGAGTCCAGTTCCAGTCAGTCGTTCCAACAGTGTACAAGAAGTTGGTCGGTCGGTCGCTCGGTCTCTCGGCCTTCGGCTAAAGTCAGGCATTCAGGCATTCAGGTCGTGCGCACATCTCCCTCCTTCATTCAAAAAACAACTCGGCCACTAACTTTTTGATTCTCCGCGATAACGTTTCTAGTTTTGTGCACAATTTTATATCACGATTGACACCGATCAACTATTTCGCTTCCAAACCGGCGCTTGGTTGATCAACTTGGTGAGTAACCTAAGCTAACCAATTCAACTCTTCCAATAATATAGTGTTAACAAGAGTGCAATCGAACGATAAGTAGTCTAAAATTACTAACTGAGGCTCTGATTACATCTGTAAGACTTGTCAAAGTACTTACAAAAGATTCTATTGGATTAAATTTGGTTCATGAAGATAACAAAACATTTCCTCCAAGTTCTACAGTGTAATAATTCAAAGATTTTCTATGAAATATTTTAACAAGGCGTGAAATAAAGTGATAATCAACTAGATGGAGCAATCAGATAATGTGATAGTATAACTGATTTATCCATTTAAACCGATAAACATATAAATCGCCATCAGCGGTAAAGGGTATCTATTAACTGGTATTAAAACTATGATAGATAAACAATTTTATACGAAACTGTTTTGCCAATACATTATCAAACCTGCTACATCAATAGATCAATTCAATTCATTGTAGGCTATTCAGTATAGACGATACATAGAATATGAAGTGAGAAGAGCAAGTGACTGAACAATCAATGAACCTCCAATATATCCTGCGTCATTCATTTACTTAACATATTTATCCGTTGTTGCAAGAGTTCTAATAGAGTCTTATGAACACGAAGAGTGTAGCTAACATTTATAAAAATGATACTTTGTCACTTCTTGTTTGTGATGAATGTTAGAGATTTTAGCTTCTCATACTCAACTATTCTATTTATCGACCATAATATACTTCTTAGAGATGCAATGTTATGACTATTAATTTTCTCATTCAACCCTACTAATGCTTTCTCCTAAAAAAACTGTAAAAAGTAATTCCTTACTATTTTGGAACTGGCATGTCAAGCGAAACTCATGATAATTTCAAGTTTTGTGGCTTTCAATATTCCATGAATTAACTGCATTTCTTTAACAATTGATCAATCACTTAAAATTGCTGTGATATTACTAATTTCTCCTGTACAATAAGTAGCCTATCCAGCAATATTTTTATAATTGGAGAGTAAAATATAAACAATTGCATGGAAGTGAATGTGTTAAGATGGGAAGCGAACTACTAATTTTTGATGTAGATCAAACAGAGGACATCATTAATTATTTGAGAAGTAAACTTCAGAATTTGATTAATAAGTGTTTTTTTTTAACCCTAGAATGGAAATTTGAATGGTTGTTGGGAAGTATTTCACACTGGGTAGAATGAATTTGAAAAGATGGCAAAGTTCAGCCTCAGGTCAATAATATTGATCTTCTACATTGCATGACACTTATGAGAGACTTCTTGAAATGAACAAACCCTGATATATTTCCAATTTGGTACAATTCATTTTTGGGTGACAACTTATCGTTAATTTATATGATTCTAATGATGTTAAGTTTGAATACTATCCAGATGTCCCCACAAATCATACCAGAATTTCAATAGGTTTTATTTTCATATTAGATTATTGAATGTGAGTTGCTTCTTTTTAAAAAATTTGCAATTTTTTCTATTTGTCAATTAAATATATCAATATTTTAATGTCCGAATCGCAACTGAAGCTCAAGTAAAATTGCTTGAACAATTAC
The DNA here is from genome assembly GCF_014356525.2 of Nilaparvata lugens. Taxonomy (NCBI): domain Eukaryota; kingdom Metazoa; phylum Arthropoda; class Insecta; order Hemiptera; family Delphacidae; genus Nilaparvata; species Nilaparvata lugens. The sequence continues at coordinate 82,634,818 of NC_052518.1, read as the reverse complement.
AAAAAATATTGAGATCGAATATTATGTAAAAAGATCTAAAACCAGTCCAATAGTAAGATGGCTAATTGTAGGCTTATTTACATTAGCTCTACAAAATATATCAATCAAACCGAAACCCTAGAAATACTCAACAAGAGCAATGTCGACATGAGGTTGCGAATTTTGATCTTTAGAAATTGTTTCATGTAAAATGTGACATTTGAATTTCATGTGATCTGTAGAAAATTTATCGTAATATTTTGATTTGTTGACACTTCTTAATATGACTATTGAGAACTTGGATTTGGTAGACAATCACAGTAATACAAATAATTCAATTTCTGAAAAGGAAATAATTATTATTAAAACTGTAAGTCCAATAGTTCAATCTCTGTATGTTGAAAAGTTCAGCTCCGTAGTTGTAGCTTTGTTAGATGTGTTTGTTGATGTAGTGTTATAGTGTTAATTGTCGTTTTTATTTAGAACGTCGAATAAGTTTTATCGTTACAATATTATACAGAGTGTTTGCAACCAATATTCTAGGAGAGCTTTGGCTTTGTCCCTTGTTCCTAAACGGTTCTTTGTTTATTCAAGAAATAACATTTTAAACGGTCACCATTTTGATTTATGAATTTGAAAAACTGTCATAGTATTTTTGTAGTTCTGTCTAGTTGTCATGAATGTTTGTGCAAAGTTTCACTTCCGTATGGTCAGTAATTATTTAGGGAAAAATATTAGGTGGGAAAAATGGCGGCTGAGTGAGTAATTAAGGACTTTCGGGCAGTTTGAAAATGATTTTCTGATATGTTCCTCACCCAGGAACAATGCCCTAGAATATTAGTTGGGAGTTCGGAAACACTTTGTATACCTTCACATTCACTTAAATTGTAATAGACTATTGAACTGTACTGTTTATCTAAATTGTTTTAAACTGTACTGTACTTTGATGATGATTCTAAGGTATTTTTTACAGCGCATTTGTAATATGATTGTTAGCTACTGTTTTTTGGGTACACTATCATATTTATCAACTGACAATGCGCACAATCCATTGGTGGGCTTTTAGAAATAGATCCATCACAATGAGTTTGGAAGAAAATTTCAGAAATCTTCTTATAGAATCATTCCAGACAAGGCTTTCGCTACATTCAACTGCCAATCCTTTTTTGTCACTGTTCAATTCGGAGAATAGTGGTATCTTTTAGTATGGTAAGGCGAGACGAAATGGGGAATAGCTTTTGTTGAATGGACCTTTATGTGAATCCGCGAAATTCCTCACACAATGAAGACTTTCACAGATAAAAGTTTGACAAGGGTTGACAGCAATGATCTGGTCTCTCAATGACTGGACAGCTGTCGGTTTGGAACCCAGGCCCCAGCACTGGAGCTAGACTCTTCACTATCAGACAAAGGCCTAGCTACACTGTATTTCTATGAGTAACTGTCGCATAATTGACGTAAGTCTTATTAATGGATCCTTTGAACGATACCTGTGAGTGGAATACGGGAGCAACCTGAGAGTTATCAGTCGAAACGGTACTTTTCCATTTCCACCTGAATGTTTTGCATCTATTCATCTTGTAACGTGTAACAGCATTTTCATTTCTTGAGAGAACACACGAATTGAACGGCAATACAGTGAGTGGCTAATAAGATCGTATGACCTGCGTTATTGGATCCAAGAGTGTGTCGGTATTTTATGATTTTTTTATTAAGTTGCTCTACACTTGGGGGTGCTCTGGCTACCCAAGTTTCGATTGTTTTCCATTCAAATTACTCTCGATTAATCATCAATATTATATGCAATAGTTTTCATAAATTGAAATTGTAGGTACATCACTCACTAATTGATTCATTCTATCGCACATGTCTCAGACTCATACTCGTATGTATTAGACTCAGCTCCACTCTCAGAAAAAAATGACACAATATGTCTCGTTATTGATAATAGAATCAGCAATATGATCTGGGCTAGGTTAATATTATTGATTGATGATAAATTTTTCTGAACCATTTCCATTCTGTGATCGAGTCACATCTCTATAATTAAAGAATAAGTATCATTAAAATCAACATTATAATGTAAATTAAATAAAGATTAAGAATCTTGATCTTTGTCATGCACTCATAAAAAGTGTCCTTTGGAGCGAAAATTGCGTCTATTCTTTATTTTCACAGGATTTTATGACATTTCAAATTTTCAGGATCAGAATGAGTTATACGAGTACTGATGTTTTACTTTCATTAGACATATCCATTACCATTAGTAGCTCTCAATTTTTATTTTGTAAATTATATCAATTTTCGATCACTTGATCATGAAATAGAGCTTTCGGATAATTTTATTAATACTGATAATATCTGTAATGAGAATTTAGAAGTTGACAAGCTGTAATATTTTCGAATTAGTATTGATTTACAATTACATTAGGTCCAATAATGTATTCTATTCGATTAGTTTCTGATCATGGACAGACATATAGATGAAATTAAGCATTTTGGTGGGGGGGGGATGAATGGGAGGTGGAGGCGGGTGACTTCAGCAGCATTATTGATAATTCACAAGATCTTATTTGGTATGGTTGAGTGTTGCTGACATCGCTGCTGACGATGTTGCAGTGTTGCAGTCTCTCGGCTCCATCTTATTTATAGCATACTGTAAACAAGATTCCGTCTTCTTATTGCATTGATATTTAATTGCTCCTCGGACTAATCAGGCTTGCCGATGCATTTTGTACTAAACTACAATTTATCCTCAGCCATAACATTTCGTAATTTACGAGTTAGGCATCAACATAAATAAATGCGACGGGCCAAAGCATCACATCTCTTAATTTATTTATGTTCCCCCACTTTTTTCATAATTTGAATAACATCGTTTCTGCTTCAAGTGAATGCAAATAGAGCAGTTCTACGAATTGTTGGTATGCCAGGTCCTCAAGGCTAATGGTTTGTTCGTTTTGGCACATTGATCGCATTTCTACCTCTTGTACTACTGCTCACTAATACACACATTGTTTCATCCCACGAGGAACATTGTACTCATTGTAGCATTGTACAATGCACTTATTAGGACTCAGGGTTCCCATTCCTGTGTTCAGTGATTATGGGAAGGATATAAGTTTCCAAGTATAGACGTTTGAATGTTTAAACTTCACAAATTTTATTCACATAAAATACAATATTATTATTTTCATAATCAAATTTTTTATTATCTGTATAGAAAATATTATAATTCCTCAGTTAATGCTTGTAAAACTCATTAAAAAGTAAGCTATATTTTTCAAGAATTATTATACACTGGAATTTTTGGCAGTATATATTGTAGTGTACGGTACTTGAATCTATAATTCCTAGGTCTTATCCTTTGGCGAAGCTTAACACCCTCCCTTCTTTTATATCATTACTTATTATTTCAATCGATATAACTTTATTCTAAACAGTGGTCTTATGGATTTGCTACGACATAGAAAATCCTAATCTCCCCACAGATAAACAAACATAAATTTAGAGTGGACAAATTCTCAATCTAAAAACGTTTTAAATAGCATTTCCTTTGGTGCACATAATATCATGAAAGGCATATCAGGATAATTTAATGAGTTGAGGGATTCGGAATTAGTGTGAGGGCTTTTTCAACAATTGTCCCCGGGAAATTTTCATAATAGAACATAGTACGTTCCAAATCTTAACAAATAATAAATTCTTAATCAAATACAGATTCAATATGAAAAAAATAATTTGAATCGAATTATTCATCTGCAGACTAAAGTCATCCAATTGAGTGACTCATGTCAAGACTATAAGGTCAATTTTGCACCATCTATGTGCAATGTCAATCTAGGTTTACATGTAGATTTGATCGCATCTATTACTATGGTTCACATAATAAATCAAAAAGAATTCCGGGTTTAAACGAACAGCTGATCATTCTCCGTTTAAATTGGAATGGTGCATACGGCCCTCAATATGACGCAAAACCTATAAGATATCTTCAATGTTTTCAATTTCTTAAATCTTTGTTTGGATATTCAAGTTTGCAGTTCAAAATGAACTGCCGTTTTGTGAAGATTGCCATACTCGTATACAGTCCAAACAGGCTTGGATTTTTCGCTCTTATTCCACCCATACAGTTTGTTCCCTTGATTCAGTTGCGAAAACGTTTTTCTATTAAAAGTGGAAATGACTTATTTGTTGGCGGTAGTGTTGTTGTGAGCAGAGCTACTTTACACATTCCAGTACAACTAGTCACTTCTGAACATTATGATAATTTGAAAAGATGTACATTATTTATTATCAGCAAGTGTAAATAGATGGGTTTAAAGAACCTATAGGCTAATAAAAACAGTTTTGTCTTGCGTGTTAAGAAGTAGGGAATAAATTTTTCCATTAGGTCAGTGACTTCGTCTGTCCCTTCTCTCCCTCGCCATTTCATACTTCATCCTTTTCTCTTAGTACACTTCCAGACCCCCCAGTAATCATTATTTTAGCCATATCTTTGTTTCCACCTCCTTCTTCTTGAGACTTCAAGAAGGTTCATTTAAGATTTGAATTGGACGATATGTGAGAATAATCTATTTCTTTGAAGATCTTACATGTATTGCGAGTCGTAAAAGCCTTTAATTGTATTAATCGAAAAATTAGTTCATGTTGAATAAAAAATAATAAATGGTCAATTTTCCCACTGAAAACTGTACTTGTCTCAGTTGACATTATGAAAATTGTTGCTGAGAAGCTGAGTCCAATGAGAATCAACATTGATATGATTCAATGATTCTTAACTCTTCAATCTTGGCAACCCATCTCCATCTTGGATGTATTTTCATTTTCGCGACCCATTAAGCCTCCCCACCACTTAACGGATATTTATAGATTTTGGACATTTGATAGAATATAGTAAATTAAAGAAGATCAAAAGATGAGAAATTCATACAAAACTCCAGGAAATTATACTCTTTTCAGTCCTTACAATCTGGAATGTTTTTCAAAGTTTTTGGTCCGAAAGATTTTTAGATCTGATAATGAATGAATGAGCTACTGCCGCTTCAAAGCGTATTATATGTTTATATTTGTCGCATTCATCTAATATTCTGAATATGGAATTATAAATTCTATGAAATACAGTGTAGTGAATAGAGAAAAGTTCACGTATGGTTCCACTTCTCTCGTCTCAATACATCTTTTTCCAAACGGCTTAATCCAATAATAACAATATTCCATAACGTTGAAATCAAAAGGAAATTTGAAAAACAGTAAGTTTTTTCGATGTTGAAGAGTCACGTCGCTATTCACCAGCGCGACCTACCCGATGAAAAACCGGCAAAACAGAAAAATACGTAAAACTCAGAATATTAGTCTATTATCGAATCATTCTTACTCATTTTATTTAATAACATAGAATTGTTTTAGTCAGCCTGAGACAAGATTGAAACAAACTATTGTATGGTTATTTTTGATCTCCATAAACTTGTATTTTATATTCAAATTAAACTGATAGTCTACTTGCAAGGAATAGAGCTATTCAAGAAATTTAAAAACAATATAATTATAAAACCAACTAAGAAGTTTAAAACTATTTAATTATGGAACTAACTAGGAAGCAGTCTACGTACTTTTAAACTCTAAAGAGTTTTAGAAGTACGTAAAGTTTAAAATGCTTGTGTGATAATATCACCCATTACTTGCAACTACCTATTTTCATCCATATATGGGTGAACTAAGTTGACTTCGTAATAACTTGAATAAGTTTTAAAACGTTCTACTGTTTTTCACTTGTGAACCAAGTCAACGTTGTAAGATGCTAGTTGAATACAAGTAAAGTACAACCAAATGGCATTGATTGCATTTTATTAACGCAAAGCTTTCGTGCTGCTAGCTAATTATTAATCCAGCAGTCTTTGAATGCCATCATTTTTATAGGTTACAAGTTTATAGCGCACAGCTTGGAAGATGTGGCAAGGACATAGCATAGGTCGGGAGTGGAGGGTGGAGAGACCAAAGCCGGCCAAGTACTGAGTCTGAGCACTTGGTATTGGTCAACTCAATCCAAGTCGCATTAAACAGCTGTAAATGTCTGTGATGAAACATTGTTCAGTGTTGGCAAATTTGCAATCGACTGTAGAAAAAAGTCAGCGGGTGACTCAAGTGAATTTGTTATCTGATGAGTAAAAGCTTTATAACGGCTGGAATCATAGCATAAATAATACTACATACTACATATCCCTGCAAAATTTCAAGTCTCTTATTTTTTAGTGTTCTTGTGAGATGATCACTCGTGTTCTCACGGAATCATATGTTGGTGCACTACTACTCAAAATGTTATCCCACAATCATACTCATCGATAAAATAGTTTACTGAGAATTGTCACCATTCTTCTCGTGTACAAAGGAATATTCAAAATGTTTCTTTTTTTCTTCAGTTGTATCAGGAGTGCTATTATCTATCTCATTCAATAATATACTTTATGTTGATGCATTTAGTTACAATAATCCCCTTGGAAAATGCATTAATCGATAAGAAAATCCAGCAATAATTCAGTTCAGCTTTTGAATCATTTTGTATGCCTAATTCCAATTCAGCAAGGGAAAGGTATGCAAACGATCGCTTCCTTGCTAGAGATTTTCCATTATGCATAACACTCACATGTTTTGTACAAAAAGTTTGAGAAGAAATATTTAAATAGGTGTAACAAAAAATTGTTCCCTCACATCATATAAATGAATATATGATGTTGAATTATTATTTTGAAATTGTTAAATCCATCATCATTAACAAGGGTAGGTTGGCAAGTAATGAAATCGTATGCAAGAATATCTAGCTCATTATTATTTAAAGTTTAAGTGAAACCTACTTTATCTCTTCAGAAGTATTAGGTACCGTATGATAATTCTTGTCATAATAATTCATAATTCCATTCTATTTATAATTTTGGTAATGAACTATAAATTTAAATAAGTGATTTTTTCAATTGCCTACAATATCCTTTGCATTGACATCACTATGCACTACTATAAGTTGAGTAAATTTTACAAGCATAATTGTAACTTTTTAATATTTTCCAACTCACATTCACGGTTCAATCTGATAAACTGATATCAAAATATTCTATCGTCGTTTCAATTACGTACATTTCTCTCCCCAGGCATCGTCACCTGCTATTATCACATGTATTGTCCTCAATTTGAATAGCAATGTTATCAACTCAAATGTATGATCTCAAATTGTCATTAAAACCAATCCTTTTCATAAGTTACAGTTTTAACTGTTAGCTGATTGACAAGCATTATGTTAGGAATAAGCAAGAAATAATAAATAACTTCTTGCAATACAGAATTGGACTATGATACAATGGATTGAAGAGTGGTAGAAACGTCTATGCTTCTATGTGGATAAAACTGAGCAATTTCAAGAGAACCACCATAGAATGAGTCACTTATGCTATAACATTTCTCACTCACACTTAAATGCTAATTCCAATTCATCTATAGTTTATACCCAGTTCAGATATATCTATTATTGTTCAATTATTGTTACTGATTATCCTTTTTATTAAATTAGCAAAATAGAAAGCAATGAAAAACAATTGTTCAAATCGGGGAATTTAATATTTTTGGGGATTTCAATATACTAACCAAACCATTATTTTCATTATGTCAATTTCCAAATGAAAAATAAACATTGCATTGTTTTAAGAGTACAAGGTTTGTTTCATCGCATCACATTCTGGAAACAATCAGTTGAATAATTTGTATGTTTTGTATGTTTGAGTGTATTAGATTGAGGTTTTAATGCGTTTCATCACTTGAAGAAAAAATAAATTCTGCTAAAGACCAAGTGAAATCAGATGTGTCATTTGTGAATAATTATAAGAGAAAACTGTATATTTATTCAACATTCTAGTATCTATTGTATGTAATACGAGTGGTAACTCAGCCTTGAGTATTACATGAGCCAATGTAGACTTTCGCAATAAGTTGCACTGTTTAAAACTTTTGAAATACTTTATCTAGTACTTGATGGTGTAGGCACACCTCTGAGGTGGAAAGTCAGACAGCCCACTGTAAATACATGCCAAAGTGATGTAGGGACTCAAGAAACATATGATTGAACTTTACTAACGCAGGCATCTGAACTGGAATAGGTTTGAGACGGCAGAAGCATGTAATTTGGACTTTGCTGCAACCCAAATCGTAAATTATGAGGTTTATTGCGTGTAACCTACTTTCCTATTGTAAGTTGCTTCTTTTTGTAACCAGTTAATCTTACGAATCTTGTTGGAAACATTGCTGTGGCAGCCCTGGCAGCCTTCCGACAACTCACATTACATTTTTTATGTCTATCAGTGCTTGTACGATTTCTTTGAAGTCTTGATGTAGAAGGGATACCAACTCACGAATGGTGGCTTAGAAAAAGGTGTTTGTATTGATTTTTGTTTCGTTTTTTGATAAAATTTATGCCCGTTAAAATGTTCTATAAAATTTAACGATTTTGTTGAGAGTAAAGGATGGGGGGATAAGGGCTGCCCCCTTTCCCCCTTTACATTTATGACTGTGTCCCATGGAAGCCATATTTGTTAACTCGAATTTTTATATTGTTTGTCATTGTCTACGGCCTTTAATAAGTCGCGTTTATTAATACGTGATATTTCTCAAAAGATTCCAGTCTTTTGAGGGAGGCTATATAACGTTCAGTTGACTCTAGTCGGTCATAAATCTGTTGAAAGACTCTTAAGCTTAAGGAGTTGGAAAATGGTCTACCTAATTCTTTTTTACGTTTAGGGGTCGTAAAGGCTCAACTGATGCTATGGTTAGCTGACGTCAGTCAACAATATATGTAGCGGAACCCTATTAGGTGATTAAATTTGTCCCCATATTGTTTGCTATAGCGACATTTTTTAATAAATCAATTCTTGAGCAATCCAATTAACCGGAAAATTATTGTGAACATGAAATATCGAAGAACTTGAAGCTCTCTTGTTTAGAATATTAAAATAAAAATGCAAAATTTACTTCATCAACGCCTCAATACATTTTTTAAAAGTTGCTATTAAAATACCTTCTCATCACGATTTGAAAAAGGATAATTTGATCAACAAATCAAGAATTGAGACAGTTAAATTTTACAGAAAGTCCCACTTAGCATTCAAAGTATAAGAAGTAAATTAAGAAAGACAAAGCGAAGCTCATCAAAATACGCAACCACGTTTTATGAGAAGGTTAGTAAGAGAGTTAATGAATCTTCATTAATAAGAAAACTATTTATTCTTTGAAACATCATACAGTACAATAAAGTGTGTGAAACTTGAGAAACTGCAACACTGATACTACCACGATATTTAAAACATTACAGATCCACTATCAAAAATAAAAAATTTATTCAAGAATCGATCCTGGCATTCTCTGTTTGACGATCAGTCAGATTCTCAAACATTGTACCAGATATTTCTGTAAAGAAGCATTCAGTTGTATACATGACATCTATTCAAGGTTATCGAGATTAATTACAAAATTTTACAAAGAATATATGATGTATTTCTGAATTATGACTCTGGTTATAAGAGCAGGAAAACAATAAGACATCAGAACAGGTAAATTGATGACAACTAAAAAGTGAAAAACAAGATAGAAAGGAGGTAAGAAAAATAATTTGAAAATGGATCATTAACTACTAAAACAGTTCTAGTAATACAAATGAATATTCCATACAATGAATATTCCATATTCTCAGTTTATTTTATTAGTATATTGAATACAGTGTACAAAAACAGATAAATAAAGTCACCATATTTTCAAGTATTTACCCACCGCATTTCTAAATCTAGAAAATCTTATCGCCTATTTCGTTTTGTGTATAAGCTCTGTGTAATTGTCCATTGTGATTTGTGAAAAAGGCTTCCCTAGAGCAGCTGGCATTTATCAAGGTCATAGTTATGACAGGTAAAGCATGAAAAAGATGGAGGCTCAGTGAACTATCCTCTTTCAAAACTCACAATTATTCCATTCTACCCTCAACAAAATCATAAAGGTTCGTAATAGAGCTATATTTCACATTCAACTGATATAATTAACTGATATCAACAATAGTGAATTTGTGAAATATTAAGAAGAGGATATTATGGTTTTCATACAGGGCATTGAACAGATAATATTTTTCTTCTTCTTCTTCTTCTTCTTCTTCTTCTTCTTCTTCTTCTCCTTCTTCTCCTTCTTCCACTTCTTCTTCTACTTCTACTTCCTCTTCTTCTGCTTATTTTTATTCTATTTTCTTCTTCTTCATCTTCAACATTGGATGTATCATTGCCACCTCTCCATGATCGGCTAACTCTCTCCATGTTTTGGTAGAGAGTTAGTGGGGAGGATATTTTTAATATTCTTTCCGAAGAATGGAGATTGATATGTCCAAAGCTCCGCCAATTTATGTAGATGCATAATTATATTATAGTTATTATATTCTATAGTTATTATATTACAAATTGCTTTTTCATATCATATACAGTTCAATAATTATTTTCTTAGTCTATATTATATAAATTCATCTATATTTTGCTGTATTGTAAGCTGTTGTATATAAGTGTATAAGCCAGTATATATTGTAATCTACATAAATAAAGCACTCAATCAATCAATCGGCCTTTATATGAGCAATAATTATTCAGAATTAATATATTTATGATGATTAGTTAAAACAAAGGAGTGAATTAATTGAATACTAGAACGTACTCAATTTCAGAACAGTTTTGAACATATTATTTTTATTATTATTATTATTATTATTATTATTATTATTATTGATACAATTGACCAATATAATACAAGATAGAATACGGGATTCTTTTTGTGCTAAACGAAGGTAACGAAATTTCAAACGCAATGAAGAAAATATTCAATCAATCAATTTATTTAGCCTGAAGATACAATCCTACATAAGGCTACGTCACAAAGTATTTTATAAGTTTACAATACATAATCAAATCATAATTACGGTATTATACTCTGTCCAAATTCGCATGAGCTCTGAAGGATTAGACCGACCCTCACTCCCCCATGCGCAGGCACACACGCCCGGCCTATCTGCGCCATTGATATACTCTGTATACTATGTAGTATACAGGTACACAGACCGTCCCTTTACTCACACACACAAAAGGAGGCTGCGCTTGTGTGTGTGAGTAGTAGGAGGGTCGGCCTAATCCTTCAGAGCTCATGCGAATTTGGACAGAGTATAATTCAGGTATACGTTGTAATGGATATGTAATTCTTAACAGTTAATTATAATCGTACAGTTAGTTTTGAGAAAAAGAAAAGCTTTCCAATAATGTTTAATGGTTGGTTTGTTGCTTAAATCGCCATTTTGTGACGTTTCTATTACATGCACTGTTAAATGGGAGAAGAGTGTCTAAACCAATGGCAGGCGTTCATGTCCTTGACCAATAGCAGTACTCACCTACTAGTATAAATTGTGCTGATTTTGTATTTAGTTTTAGTTTATCAGAGATTGACTATGGTACAACAACGAATAATGTCTGTCAGTGGCAACCAATTACTTTGTTATTCAAATCGGCTAACTTCCAAAAATACTTTTTTTGTAAAGTCTTGCATTCAAGACACTTTTCGTAAATTGTACATGTTTCCTTTTTCTCTTATTTTCCTTTTTCATTCATCCATTCATGTTGATTCACATTTACTAGAATATCCAAAACATTCCTATTATGATTTCTATAAAAAGTTATTATTAAATAAAAAGTATAAAACATCATAATCACAAATAAATTATATAGTTCCAATTTACCTGAGTGGTGGAGGAGACATGGAATGGGAGAGAGAATTCAATACATTATGGGAGTTTATGATAGTGCAAGAGCATAATAGAAAAAATATGATTTTAATTGGAGATTTTAACGGTAGAATAGGAAATGGACAGGACTTGTCGGAATTAACAGATGTAATAGAATTGGGAAATGCACTGAGTAATAAGCGAGAGTCAAAGGATGAGGTGATTAATATGAAAGGTAAGAAAATATTGGAGTTCTGTGAGGTTTTTAATTTGATCATTATGAATGGAAGGATAAGTGGAGATAGGTGGGGAGACTTTACTTTCATGGGAGGCAGGGGGGCTTCCGTAATAGATCTATGTTGCGTGGCTGTCGAATTAGCGCAAATAGTTGGAAAATTTTCTATTGTGCCAAAATTTTTATCTGATCATTTCCCAATTGAAGCTACACTAATCACGGTTGATACTCTAGAAAGAGAGAGCACAATTTTACCACTTTTACCGAAGTTGAAATGGAAGGAAGCGAGGAAGAATGAATATATATCTAAACTCACCAATGCTTGTAGAGAAATAAATGGTCTTCCCGAGAGTAGTGAGGAGACTTATAAAGTATTAAATAATCTTGTATATAGAGCTGCAAATTATGTGCCCCAACCTTATAGAAAGAGAGAAGGATGGAAAGAAAAGTGGTTCGACAAAGAGTGTGCGGTTATGAGAAAGCGAGTGTTCAGCCTATTGAATGTGTTTAGAAAATCAAATTCGGAGCAGATGAGAGAAAATTATATGAAGGTAGTGAAGGAATACAAACTGCTATGTAAGAGTAAAAGGCAAGCGTATTATAGCGATATAAAAGAACAATTCAGAAGAGTCAAGGATTCCAGTGATTTGTGGGCTCTGATAAAGAAATTTAAGTGTAGAGAGTTCAAGATTTCGGGAACTCTGAGTGCTGAGGATTGGGTTGAACACTTCAGACGAGTGTTTGGATCAGTTGGCGAGGTAGTCACATATTATGCGGCGAGGAATGTTGAAGATCAAACTCTTGACAAAGACATAGATATGAATGAATTGGAAAGTGCCCTCAAGACAATGCGCAACAATAAGGCTTCAGGTGATAACAGAATTCCTGCTGAGTTTTACAAGAATGCGTCAAAAAATTACAAAGAGATTATTTTGATTTTTTTCAATACCATTGTCAGAGGTGGACAGATACCAACAGGGTTTTCACGTTCAATTATTTTTCCATTGCATAAAAAAGGTGATACTAATGATGTGAATAATTATAGAGCCATATCTTTTATAAACGCTGTCGCTAAAGTATTTTCATTCATTTTACTGAGAAGGTTGCAGTTGTGGGAGGAAAGAGAAAAGATTATTAAAGAGAGTCAGTGTGGCTTTCGGAGAGGTTATTCGGCTATTGATAATATTTTTGTTCTATTCAATATAGTAATGAAAACGTTGAATAGACCTAGAAAGAAGTTGTACTGTTTCTTTGTGGACTTCAAGGGAGCGTACGATAGTGTGGACAGAGAGGCTTATTGCGATGTTGAGGAGTCTATATTAGCCCAGTCAATAAAGGTTTTGTGTCGGAACTAATTAGTGAAAAGCTGAAACTTTACCCAATGTTATATTGGTATAAGAGAAGTTTGTACACAAAAGTCCCCAAAGTTCCCCCTCTTGCTTCCCCCCCCCACCACCCTTTGAAGTTGGAAAAAACAGGTAGTTACTACAAACGCGATATCTCAGGTACCAATCATCGGATAGAGTTGATTTTTTTTTCAAATGGTTGGTAATATAATAGTCTAAAATAATGATCCTATTCACTTTCACGATAAACCCAACAGTTATCCTGATAAAAATAAATATATCTAAAAAAATTGCATTTTTACAACTAAATTTTTTTATTATTTCTCAATTAACTTTCTTGTATGCCATTTTATCGAGAAAAGCCTCCAACAAAGGTTATAGATCTATTCTGTCTCAATCCAACGATGTATAATTTAGCATACCAACGATAAGAAATATTGCGTTAGGAGGGGGAATAGCAACGCGCTACGCTTTGACGCGACCCTTCATTATCATCATTATTATTGCATGTTATATGATTAACACATTCACTCGGACGGAAAATCTTTCTTCAGTTGTTTTATATGTATTTTTGGGCGCTTAGCTCAAATTTGATACTACCAAGCTCCTTAAACCATGAAGAAGGGGGGTAGAGGGGGTCCCTCAACCCCCAAAATTAGATCTCAGTGTTTGGCAGTAGAAGCATTTCAAAAGCATATAAAGAGAGCCAGTTTTGGTTCGGGGGATTATTCCTAACCCTCATTTAGGGTTGTTCCATCATCCACCACCTATGGACCCGCCGTGTCCCGGTCCCGGACTGGCTCAAACCGGCAGGTGTCAAAGACCATCACGGACCCGCCCACCCACCACTTAAATTAATATTAACACTATATACAATAGTCATTCTCTCAAAATCACTCTCCCTCTTTTTCCTTCTCCTCCCCTCCTCCTCTTCTTTCTCTTCTCCTCCCCTCCTCCTCTTCTTCCTCTTCTCTTCTTCCTCCTCCTCCTCATTTCCTTTTCTTCTTCTTCTTCTTCTTCTTCTTCTTCTTCTTCTTCTTCTTCTTCTCTTCCTTCTTTTACTGTTCTTGACAATCCAATTCAATCTCGTGATCAATAATTTCATCAATATTAGGACTATTTTCGCAAGAAAGACCATCACAGTGCTCACACATGGCAGAGCAATCAAGTCCCACTTTCCGACACCCACAATATTTGAGACATGATGTCTTACAGCTACAAGACACAAGGTGCAGAAGGTCATCAGGTGCAAAGGGTTTGGTGCTTTGTACCGGTTTTAAACTTTTCTTGTGATCACCATTTATCTTCACCATTTCCAATCCTCTTCTTCTCTTCTTCTAGATCAAGAACCCTGTTTCTATACCAATTGTCCACAATTTTATGCACATTGTCAGTAAGGCAGAAAACATTCTTTTTACCAGAAACATTTGTTAATGTTAGTCTCTCTTTGAAATGCTCTTGGAGAAGCTTTCCTAAGTGTTTGTCAGAATAAGCAGCATTATCATCAGCTAAAGATTTAAAAATATCCTGAACTTCTTTTATAGTATATTGGCACTCATCACTGTTTTCTATATAGTTACATACTTTGGTAAATGTAGAAGCTAATTTGGTTTGAGGTCTACCTTTTTGTGTTTCAATCGGTTTAGATTTAGTAAATTCTGTGTAGCAATGTTTGTGATAGCGCGCTTCTGCTGCTACTAAGTCTATTGCACTTAGAAGTCGGGCTTTTACATTTTCACCCCATATGTCACTCCTAACGTTGCACTTTTGTAAAAAACTTTCTTTGAACTCGATCGTCGTTACTTCGTGAAATGGTTTTCTATATTGAGTTGGAATTTTAGAGCTGTAATTTGCTGATTTTCCACAAATAAAACAACACAACTTAAAATCAAAATTGTCCTGATGGGTTCTACGAGTAACTCCAGTGGTTGATGTACTGGGTTCATTTTGTTCATCTAGTGTCTTTATAGCTGCTTGAATAGGTACTCGAAGGTCTTGTGTATTGTTGCCTACATAACTTGTGTAATTTAATAGTACTCTTTCCTCGTAGTTTTTCATGTAAACTGTCTCTTCTTTTTTTGCTGGCTTCAGAAATAGCATTGATTCCACTCTTTACAACTACAATATTGTCATCTAGTTTGTTATTACAAATTAAACAATTTAAGTCCGATTCATCCATCACTAATTGTTTCAAACTTGTTTGGAGTAACAGGAGCACATCACGCCGAACTGATATTTCTACAAAACTATATTTTTGTGTGTAATCACTCAGAAGGGATCACAAATAAATAAATTCATAATCGAACTGTGTGAAAAAATTGTCACCATCAATGCACTAACTACGAAAAATCTACCACGTGTTTCACTATGAAAAATTACGAAAAATCTACCACGTGTTTCACTATGAAAAATTACGAAAAATCTACCATGTGCTTCACTACGAAAAATTACGGAAAATCTACCACGTGTTTCACTACGAAAAATTACGAAAAATCTACCACGTGCTTCACTACGAAAAATTACGAAAAATCTACCACGTGCTTCACAACGAAAAATTACGAAAAATCTACCACGTGCTTCACTTCGAAAAGTCTACCACGCACGTCCGAACTTGGTAAACTTCCCTCTGAAACTGACATGAGGGATGAGAATGCCACTCATACGAGAATGCAAAGAACGAGTTTCTTTTCTTTATTTAGCAACAAAAACAATATTGAGAGGAGCAACGTTAGCGCCGCACCCCTACTGCCCGGCCCAGCCATAATAATAGATGTCATCTATTTCTATGGGCCCAGCTCACCACTGTATTGTCAAAATGTAGCATACAAAATACTTAGTCTTTTGTATATAATATAGTTATATGTTATATAGTTATGCTATGAGCCTCACTCTGCATTTGTATCTTCAAAAATATCCATATTATGCATTTTATACAACATCTAGTCACAATGGTTCTCTTAAAATCTAACAATATAATTTTATGAACTTAAAATTGCCACAAAAAAAGCTACTTTTCTATTGAACATAAAAACTATTCTATCAATCTGAACTATGAGTATTGAAGAATAAAATATAACTGAGAATCTCTCGTTTTTCAAATAGACGCATGGCTTGTGCGAGCTTGATGTGAGGGGACCGCGTAGCTCGTAGCGCGAAAGTGTAGCGCGTTGCTATTTCCCCTCCCAGAGCGACATTTCCGATTTTTTGTAAGCAAGATTTATATCGTTGGATTAAGAAAGAATAGATCTTAAACTTTCATTTAAAGTTTTTTTCGATAAAATTGCTTACAAATAAGTAAATTGGGAAACAAAAATGAGTCTAGTTGAAAAAAGTTCATTTTTTTAGATGTTTTTGTTTATATCAGGATAACTATCATTTTTATCGTGAAAAAGCATAGACCCATTATTGTAGACCATTATATTAGCAACCTTTCTAAAAAAAATTCAACTCTATTCGATGATTGGTTACTGAGATATCGAGCTTCTAGTAAACATCGACATTTTAACTTAAAAAGGGGGTGGGGGGGGAAGCAAGAGGGGTAGGGTCGGGGACTTTTGTAGGGGAACTTCTCTTATACTAATGTAACATTTGGCAAAGTTTCAGCTTTTCACTAATTAGTTCCGACAAATGCCTATTTTTTGCCTTCATTGACTGGGCTATATAGAAATACGAAGTCTACTGTATGGCATGGCGTGGAGGGTAACTTAACAGAATACTTTGAAACCAGAAATGGATTAAAGCAGGGATGCGTACTCTCCCCGTTGCTATTCACACTATTTTTGAATGATTTGAGTGATGTTATTGGTGGGATATGTTGGGCAGAGGCTGATAAATTCGCTGTTATATGCTGATGACGTGGTATTGATGTCTGAGAATCCTCGACAACTGCAGTCAATGATAAATAAGTTGAAGGAATATTGCATAAGGTAGAATCTCACAGTGAACATGGCTAAATCCAAGATTGTAGTTTTCAGAAGAGGAGGACGATTGGGAGAAAGAGAGAAGTGGTACTATGGAAATGAAGTTATTGAAACAGTGAATGAGTACAGATACCTGGGAGTTGTTTTTTCATCAAGACTTTCCCTAAACGCACATTTTAAATGTAAGATAACAGCTGCCAGATTTGGGATTAATAGTGTATGGCGAAGACTCATTTTGAATGATGAAGCACCTCTGTCAATGAAATGGGGAATTTTTGATTCAATAAGTAAAGCAGTTGTAACATATGCGGCGCAGGTATGGGGATATGCGGAGAGAGAAGAACTAGAAAAATTTCTCAGGTTGTTTGTCAAGAAAATATTTGGAGTACCGCGTAATACGCCAAATTATATAGTATACTTAGAGACAGGAAAGGAAATTTTGTGGTTGTATACTTTGAGCGTTCATATAAAATATGTATTGAATTCTTTTGAGATACCGGGCGACCGATATCGAACATTGATCGCAAGACATTGTTTAAGAGAAAAGTGTGGTTGGTATTCTGAATGGAGACGGATATTAAGTGAGTTTGATATTGAATTGCCGATAACAGCGGACAACTGGCAAGCAGCGAATTTCAGGAGGGGGTGGGAAGCAACGTGGGAGAGGGCAATGGAGAAGATAAAAGCTAAAGTTAAAAGTAAGTGGTTAGAGAGAAGAGAGCGGTCACAGTTTCACAGAATCTACGCAGATGTAAAAATTGACGATGGAACGAGAAATTACATGAATGATGAGTCCAAACGGAATGTTATCTCAATGGTTTTCAAGGCCAGAGGAGGGCTATTATCGCTCAATCACGCACCGCAAAGAGAGGAGGGGATAGGTATATGTTCTATGTGCAATAGCCGAGAAACGGAAGATGCTTATCATTTCATCGGTAAATGTTCAATTTTGGGTGAAATAAGAAAGAAATATCTGACAGGGAGAGAGACAGAGAGAGAGACAGTAATTGAGTATCTGAATGGAAAATGTTGGACGAGTCTAGTAGGATATTTGAGGGAGGCAGTGAGATACAGGCGAGAATTGATAACAGAATTCAATTTTTAGGAGGTTATAATCGATAAGAGTCATTTCCTCTTTATTGTTATTGATATCTTGTTATGCAATTGTGAAATGTGCATTTTAATGTTGAAGTGGAAATGTCTTTTTAGGATTAATATTGGAGTTATTAGCTATAAAAGTAGTATTTTATCATAAACATGAGAAGCCGCAAGACTTTGTGTATTATTAAGTAGTGCTTTGATCAATGCAGATGACTCAATTGATTGATTATTCTAAGATTTTTAAGAGGTTTTGTTTTTGTTTATTTATTCTTTCTCTCTTTTGTTTCTGTATTCTCATTTAGATTACTGATGAATTAATTGAGAGTTGACTGTATTCAATTTTATTTTTGTAGAGTACAAAGTAAGAGGTGACTCTATTTAAATTTCAAAGTTTTTTTTTCTCGTGAAGTTAATAATTATTATGTTGTTTGTATGTTTTATAAGTCCAGCCACATTGACTCATACAAGGTCCCTAAAAGAGGGTGAATTTAAGAGTGTGAATTGCTTTTTAAAAGTTGAGTGACAATGTTTAGTTATAATTACGAGAAATTAGTTAGGTATGAGGAGAAGGAGGAATTGAAGAGGAATGATAAGGAGAAATAATTATTGAGTGAATTATGTAATCACAAAAACAATAATAATTATTCAATATTAGTATAATGTATAATAAAGAAATCTATCTACTCGGCTGACGGCCTCGGCTAAGCCTAAAGAACTTTTATTTATATATTATTGTATAACTGTTTGAATTGTTTTGTTGAATAAAGTTCATTTCTATTCTATTCTAAATAAAAAGTAATGAATTTACAGCTACCACACAAGTTTACTTGTGCGCTCATATTTGAACATTTTGAAATTTTAATTCTCCTGTAATTTTGCCTCAATTCATTAATGTTTGAAGGAACTAAAGATATCTGTCGAATCTTCATAAACTTTGCAGGTACTCCATGTTTCATCAAAAGCTACAGAGAACAGATTTTAAGCTGTTCAAAAGTTGTGAATTATTAGGTCGATGAGCATTTACAGACCACGAGAATGAAATCTCTAATTGAAATTCGAAATGTGGAAAACAGTCACTAATATAAACGAATAGGGCAAACGCTTCATTGCACAAGGATCAGGATAGGGCTAAATCTACCTGCCAGGTCTCGCAGTAGTATTGTTGACCATTACATGCCCCTGAAATATTTAATCTTGAAATATTCAGTTCAAATATTTAATCCAAGCAGATTGCTTAGAACAAAATAATAATTGCACAGTTCGATTATTATAATCAATTATTATTATATAATCACTTTTGAACAATTAATTACGACATAGCAATCAGGTATTTATATAAATAAAAGCTATTAGCTTCTACTTACATAGTGTAGCGCTTTCGGACACTAGGCCCTAAGCTAATAGCTTTTATTTATTTAAATACCTGATTGCTATGTCGTAATTAATTGTTCAAAAGTGATTATTTAACAAGCAGTTCGTAATGGAATCAAACATTGAAGAGTATTATTATATAATCACACTTCAATATAATTACTCCGCAATGTGGTTTTTCTTTTCATATCCCCATTGAGATTGGGTTTATCAGTATTCTATTTCTAATCTGTATTGAAATCAATGGTCTATTCCGCGTACACAGTTGGGAAATCATTGCCAAACTATATCTATGGAATCCAAAATCACTCCGAAACAAGTACATTATTTAATCTTCCTATGAACAGTTGCACAAATCGATTCAATCTGTCATAGATGGCCAAGAATAGTGTATAGATACTATATACCATCCTTGATAACTGGCGGCCGAATATAGCAAAATTATATCAATGCATTTTAAATTTCCATCACATTTACTCCAGCATGACTGTACACTACTTCCTCTTTATCTACTAGCGATTCTGCCAACATAAACGGAGTGTCATAATATTGCAAAAACCTATTGTATCCGATCGTGCATGAAAAATTGAACCTGCCACGCAGAGACGACTATTTCGCTTAACGTAGTCTACTCTTGCGCTACGCACTGTCAGTTACGCGCTATAAAGATAGCGTAGAGCTGAAAAGACGACGAATTGGAGATCAGCTGCATGCTGCAACCACCTAACAGCTGAGACTTGTACTATGTGAGGCGAATTTGGGTCGATGCTATGCGATCGTTGAGTGAGGTGCAGTGCATTCTCACTCGTTTACTCTCTCTCTCTCTCTCTCTCTCTCTCTCTCACCGAGAATGAAGGATTCTTTCTCTCTTTCACACGCACATCACCCCCCTCCCCACACACTTTGAACGGCTAGCTCGCCCACGACACGGTGGTCACGAAACTATTATTTCAAAATTTTATAACGACCCAGCCTCGAACGCCGGCATGCAAATGGATGACTGACCGCTGGTGCGGCTTGCCATGGCATGGCATACCTCCACAGTGATCTACTGGCACCGCGACTGATCGATCGATCACCTTCGGCCATCTGCCACCATCTGAACCCTCCTCCCAACCCGGGACCCGGCGACGACACACATCCTAGTTAGCTCCGTAACTTGCTGATGAAAATTCAATTATCCATGGATACCGAACGGTTTGTCGCGATTCTGAAGTAGTGATGAATCTGTAGATATCCTGCCGCAATAATTATTCTGAAGATAATCTATGAATCTGTGAAATTATGGCAATGTTTGAATTTGATAAATGTCTAGGTACCGAACTTTTTTTGCGATTCTGGAGAAGTAAAGTGATTGTGATAGGTGTGAATTATTCTGGAGATATGCCAACCATGATATCGAACGGTCTTTCATAATTCTGTAAACGTGCAAATGTGACTCATAGAAAACCGAATCTGAAGGATGAATCCAAAAAGTCCCTGAAAATTGGGCATTCTAATATTGGTAATTCGCATCATTAAAAAATATTAATTGATGTTTAAATCTATCAAAATGATAGTGATCAATAAAAAAAATTTCACCAACCGCCAATTAATGTTAAATATTGATAATTGAATAATTAGATGTTATGAGGAATGAATCTATTAGATGTATTATTACAATCCCCTGCTCTGATTTTGAGCTCTATCATGAAGAATGGAAGAATCTTATCTCTTAAATATATGTTCATGAATTGAATATACTGTGATTACAGGAGCCCCCCCCCCTAATCATAATATTATGATGGTGCAAGGTTAATACTAGAAAGTATTAATATAGGAACATATTATGTTACTAGGTTTCCATTTGTACGTACGTTTCTTCAATTCAACCGAGATTAGCCAATGATTAATGACGTTATCGCATTGTCATGAAAGATGTAAGCCAGTTAGTGTGATAAGCATTGATTGATAATTTCTCTAGTCTATTAACAAGTCTGT
Source organism: Nilaparvata lugens (assembly GCF_014356525.2). Lineage (NCBI taxonomy): Eukaryota > Metazoa > Arthropoda > Insecta > Hemiptera > Delphacidae > Nilaparvata > Nilaparvata lugens. The sequence continues at coordinate 82,613,113 of NC_052518.1, read as the reverse complement.
TATTGTACTTGTTTTTAGGTTTTTTGTAAGCATCTTGGTATGAATTTAAATATTAGAATTAGCTAGAAAATATCGAGGTATCGATTTGAAATGATAATACAACCCATTTCTTTTTTCAGGTTGGGAGCAGCTTTTTGAATGCTTTGGGACTTCGAACAAGTAGTCAGTCTAGAATAATATTATGATAATGAGACTAGCAGAGGTGAGAGGAGAAGCTAGCACAAAGAACTGACAAAATTCGCTCAATCTTCACTCAAACTCACAGCTCTATAAGCACGTTTGGATTGAAGTGGTGGAAATCAGAGGGTAAATATTCTCTCAAGGAGAAAGCTGAATGTTAAAATAAACTTATGTAAATTGAAGCATAGAGCGTAGCTCCCGAATACGGCCGGACAAAAGGAATGGGGTGAAGGCGGTTCCTGTGTCAACAACAAGTGTTGAGAGCCTGTGGAATTCGTTGTTACAATAAGAGGCTGTAGAGGCAGTCGAAGGTGGAGACTACTGTAACAAGTAGGACTACACGCTCCCTGTGCAGTTGAGGTGATGGATGCTACACTCATGTAAGCGAGAGACATGTTCAAAGGAGTGCAGACCATGCATCTCGAACCTCCTGGTAGGAAGCCGAGAATCAAGTCAACTCCAAGTCGGCTGTACGCGATTCTGAGCAGGATGCTGTTCAGTGGTGGTGCTTCAGATAGACAGACATTAGTGTATGAGCCGACAGTGAAGACGAGCAGTTTGAAAAGGCCTATTTTCCTGGTGACAGCGTGTGTCGCTTTTACCTCGGGCTTCCTAATCGGTGTTCTATTGCCCATGCCGATGCTTCAAAGCCGTCAGTCGGCGAACATATCAGCAGCTATCACCAAAAACATAAGCCTTCCCCAAAACCGCACACACAGGTCGAGCAGCGACGACTCGACCATCTTCGCAAGCGTTTCGTTTGTGCGACAATCACTCAGATCGCAACCGCATGCGGCACCGTCGACGGCCCGCAGCCGGGTTGTGGACGGTGTGTTCTGGACGCACGAAGCTGAGCAGATGCTGCCCAGAGGCTTCGATGAGGCTGATGCTGACGTGTGGAGGAGGTTCCTGCAGACAGCTGAGGTGGCCAAACTGGAGGAAGGGTGCGGCCGCATGCAGAATCGTCTCATCACTTTTCATGACGGTGAGTTGTTGAATGAATCAATAAATAAAAATATGGCAATTATGATTGTTTATTCATCACTCCCAATGACGGTTAGATTTCCATTACACCAAATCAAATAAATCAATAAATACAATCATGGCAATCATGATTGTGTATTTATCTACAGCCATTATTAACTCATCCTACAGTTTGGATAGCTGATTGTAAGTTGGGGTAAGCTACTCGTAAACTTTAACCTTCAAAGAAGAACATATCTATAAACATTGTAATCGCATTTCCTAAGAACACCTGAACATTGAAATCATGTAGCTCTTTCTTGGAATAATCACAAATTACGTCCTGAGAATTACCCGAAGTTGTGAAACAATGTTTAAATCAGAATAAGAAATTGATTTTTTTCATTACATAAAACTCATAAATTCGCATCCATCATTGTTCAATATTCTTTATCATAATTATTCTCTATCATCTCACAATCTTCAGGAATGGTAAATCATGACCTCAGTTGTTGCTTCATGACATAAATCTCACTTACTTTTTGTGAAATTTTCCATTGCCTTCGAACTTACTTATTTATTGTTAATAGGAGGGATATTATATGAATATCGTATTTGAAATATTGAAAAGCATAATAATGATTGGTGGGAAAGCCACTAAAATTCTCACATGATTATTTCCCTGTTTGAAAGACATGTGCTGTATTGTAAGTCTAGTTTCAAGCTCTTTTAACTGGATTTAATTTATTTACATACAGCTTATTTATGTTACCATGAAATAAATTAAAGTATAATTATTCGAACGTATGAGTAATGTTCCAGAAAACTCAAATAATTGTGATTTTGGAATATGACAACGTAGAAATATAGAATATTATTTATATCATATGGAATAAAATATATGTATAGTGTTCTCTGCTAATCACAGTGATTGAGGTAAGCGCCGTGCTATCTGTTCTCCCGTTAGTGGATCTATGCTTTAGGCCAATTCTCCTAACAGACAGTTATGAGCTAAAAAAAACATTTCCCGGTGGTTCGGAACCCACCTAAAAATGTAGGTCTAGTAATTCTCATCATCATCAATCCTCCATTCACAAGTCCTGAGTTACGTAGGCATCAATTTCGTAGGAAGAATAAATTGTCATATAGGTTACTTTAATATTCACGTCTAGAGTAGTAGTGTAGATTCGCCAGTGTCCTGTATTACATGACCAGTTGAATTTTTAATTCCTCCTGAAGGGTGTCGCAAGTCACCTTACTCAGGTGCTGCTTTATAGACCCTAATACAAATTCATTAGAAAGTATTAGTCACGAGTGACATCATATTCAGCATTTTTTCGATCAAATCTAATTTCAAATGATTAGAATTCACATTTACTAAACTTTCGAACTTTATTCCACTGGCTGTGGCTTTACAATTGAAGACTAATCAAATAAATGTTGTGCACCGCGATCACAAAACATTTCTCTCGTGGAGAGGAATTGTTTAATAATTTGAATTCTACCACATTAAAATTCACATCCGGTTCTGTAGCAAGAGGTGATGTGATTAGAAGGATCGTTGAGTCATTCAGTCAAACATGTTATGCATGCTCTGAAGGAGCCTTTTTGGAAGATATATTCAGGGACAGTAAATTATGTGTCGTATTAGTCCACATTTCTGAAGGTCCAGTCATCCTTTTGATCGCCATGAGTAGGCCAATATCCTGGAATTCGATTGAAGGAAGCAGAAAAAATTGGTTGCACTGAAAGAAATGCTTCAACGTGAAAGCTTTAAGTTTTAGTTTATGGTGGTATTAAATCCTTCTGTTATCTACAAACTTTTCAAACTCTTCTTATATCACACCTAGATCCCTACAAAATATCTTTCTATAGCCATTGAATGACACAAAGTAGCTGCATGTACTTCGTTTGTGTACTTCTCTGATTGTTGTGGAAAACCTTCTCACAGCTTTTAAAATGGAGTAGAATATTTTCCTAAGAAACTTGACGTTCTAGCTGGAAAGCTGTCAGCGTATTAAGGTCTTCAAATCCTAGAGCTATGAATCCTAGTTTATTCAAATTGATCGATAGGTTACTGTTGAAAAATCACAATAATTTATACTTCAAAATCTTGTCATTGATTTATTCACCCAATTTCTGTTCACCGCTAACTGATCAATTGGTTGTGAATAAGAAGAATGTAAATTTGTCAAATATACTAGAATAACTCTTTTTATAGCACTTTTCTTCTCCTTTACAATTTATATAGATTGTATTTTTATATTGATTGAATCAACAAGCAGGAATTTCTCCCATCGCTCTTTTAGTCTCTTCGATGAATTGACTGTTAGTTTCCAACTGCGTTGCAAGTAAATTATTCTCCAGTAATCTTCTTACTGGGTTAAGTGTGAGAGAGAGAGGGCTCATATTGCATCAACTTTGCCCAAAACACTTGAAATATTTTTAAAAGTGTAATAAATAGAAGCTATTTTCATTTATCTATCTACTGATCAAAAATACTGAATACTATAGAGGTTTGAAAAAGAGATAGAGCGAAGCATTAAACTCATTCTAATAAGACGTGAATTTGCAAAGCAGTGAGTGTACTTGAAATGATGACAGTCATTGCTATCGGGTGAAGAAGTGAGTCACGGATCTCGGGGGAGCCGTGGAGCCCACTTTCAGTATGACAGGTTCAGGTCTTTATGGCGATTTTTCATAGATGCTGGTCGCGGTAGAAGAAATGTTATGGGCGATTTCTCTCCTTATGAAACCGGAGATCCTTCCATCGGTCACTGTCCAGGCATCGTGTGAGTAAATCTGAAATCTGAGCTGAATCGACAATAGTATTTCCCATATATTTACTGGAATTATTCGTAGGTCCTACGCGAGATATCAAAGCGCATGTTTTGTGGTTGCTTCCACTGGGTTCTGGCGCTGGCTATGGATTTATGGCATGGCCTGGTGCCGATCGTGTAACAACGTCCCGTATTTATTCATAGGCGCATTCATTCATTCTGTGAAAAGAATTGAACAGCTAGAAAGAAGAAAAAGAAGAAGGCTGTAGTATTTGCATATAAGACACTGGTCGCTTCAAATAGGCGCTGGCTACATTTTTCACAAATATAAATGCTAACCGACAGAGGACAAACACCATTAAAACGTGATTTATTATCGAGCCAACAGAAAAAAACATCTCCTGTTAAACAATATTGTTCGGGAGGGATGTCCAGAATGGGAGGTATCTCGAAAAATAACATTTGAATTCATAATGTACTCAGTAATGTTTATGACTATGTCCTTAATTTATTGCATTCGACCGCTTAAAAACTGTTATGTAATTTCCAGATGTAACTTATCGTGTACTTTACACATAGAACTACCATCACACACACACGTTTGATAGATCGTTTAGGGGAGAATGCTTGTGAATTATTAAGATGTTTCTGAGCGAACCTTACAACATTCCTTTTCCTCAATAATAATTGTTACTTTTCAGAATTATTGCATTCGTTCAGATCAACTTTGATCCACTAACAGGAGAACCATACGTAGATTTAAGATTACTTTGGAAGTCATTAAAGAAGGACGGGATTTTTCAATTTTAATAAATAGGTTACCATTGTATGATTCTTATAATAATATGAATGGTGTTAATCATTCAATAAGGGATTGTACAGACAGAGAGCGCTCTGTCATTCCGAGTTACAGACAGCGTTCTTGAGAGGAAATAATATATCCTATAATATTTTCCTATATGCAGTATTTATATTATCCTCTTGAAATGTATGAATTCAGGGCTACTTTCTTTTATTCATAAAATAGAATTATATTACTCTTTGGCCCGGTTGCACAGGAGTCGGTTAAATTTTAACCGTGATTAATTTCACGAGAACCAATCAGAGTTTTCACTGATTGGTTCTCGTGAAATTAATCACGGTTGACATTTAGCCGGCTTTTCTGCAACCGGCACTTTTAAATTAATAGAATAATAGTTAAGGAATACAAATTATAACTAAACATCACCCATATGGAGAATCATAACTCATTTAGTTTCGAAAAAAAAATTGAAACTAAAAAATCTCAAATAAATCAGATGATGGGTAGGGACAGCTGCCTAAATAATTTACTCAGAGATATTATTTGCACAGATATATTTGAAATAACAAAACTATTAGTAAAAATTTATTTGAATTTATTTTTATAACCTGACGATTGTTTAAACACTGAAACTATAGTGAGGTCCACGTTATAATGGCAGTGTTTGATTGGCCATGGTATTGCTATCATTGTCTATCATTCAACAAAGCGGATAGCGCTATCTGTTACTCGCTTTGCTCTGTTGCCAGATCGTCTTCAAACAATGTAGAATTAATAGACAAAATATCTCATCTCAATTATGTAAATTATTGAAAAATATAATTTTTCACTTAATAAAATATAATAATTGATTATTTTAAACGAGAATGAACAGTTAATATTAATTACATCAATAAACCTGTATCAGCTACCGTCTATAGAAGGCATTGACAAGACGGGGGATCGGCAACGTTGTTTTCCTATCTATCAACACTGCCATTATAACGTGGACCTTACTATGGTTATAATTTGTATTCTTATTTATTATTTTATTAATTTCAAAGGGTACTATAATTATATTTTATGAATATACTAGCAGGGACCCGTGCTCCGCAAAGATCTATTTTAAAACTTGACAAACTGAAAACTTAACGTAATGAAATTTTGAAGAATTGAAAATAGGCCTATAACCATCCTTGGAATCTATATGCAAAATTTCAAGTTTATTAGTCCAGTAGTTATGATTGAGATATGATTTATCAGTTATGATTGAGACTTTGAGCAGGACGGACGCTTACTGCTGCCGCTCTCGTTATCTTTTGTAGTGCTGTTTTCGATAAAAGTGTTCTTGTTACGGTGTGCATCAAAGTTAGTTCTAAAAATCTGTTTTATTCAACGTTAAATATTTTTCATAATATCATGTCTGATAGCTGTAACACCTGTCTGAAATCGCTTAAGGCCATCAAAGTGAAAGTGTCATGTTGCGACTGCAATAAAAACTTCCATGGAAAGTGCGTTAGCCTATCCGCTGAGGATGTAAATTATTTAATGGAGCAGGGCGACTTGTGGCGATGCAAGCCGTGTTCCCAGCAACGTCGAAAGAGTATGGCGCTAGAATCCAAGGGAACTGTAACATTTGATGACGTTATCAAACTTATTGAAGAGCTTAGGGAGGACTTTAAGCGTGTGGAAACTAGTCTCGGCGCTTCAATAGAATTCTGTCACAATGAAGTTGCAGAAGCTAGGAAGACGGTCGAGGAGCAGAAAGGTGAAATTCCCAAGTTGGTGAAAACGGTGGATGAACTGAGAAGTGAAAATAATGGGCTTCAAAGGAAGATAGCTGATCTTGAGCTGAGGGTTGAGGATTGTGAGCAGTACTCGCGTCGTAACACAGTAGAAATACATGGAGTACCGATGCAGAAAGGAGAAAATGTTGTTGCAATCGTCAAAGATGTGGGTCGTTCGCTAGGGTATTCAATAGAGGACACGATGATAGATGCATGCCATCGCCTGCGTTCCAGGGTGGGGTCTGACAAGCATCCTGGTATCATTGTAAAAATGGTACGGAGGCTGGATTCAGAAGAGCTACTCCAGAGACGCCGCGTGAAGCGCAACTTCAACACGCATGACATGGGTGGTCTGACCTCAGGACCCGCGGTGCCGATCTACATTAATGAGAGCCTGTCACCTGCTCGGCGTAGCCTCTACAATGCGGCCCGACAAGTGAAAAAAGATAAGAACTTTGAGTATCTATGGGTCAGAAGTGGTAAAATTTTTCTAAGAAAGAAACAGGGATCAAATGTGATAACTGTTAGGAAAATTGAAGACCTGAAAGATTTGTAAGTCCTTTTGTTACTTTTATGTTATTCTATTATTTTTTGCATTGTTTTAAATTGATAAGCTATATTTTTATTTTTATTTTTTATACTCTTGTTTTCGTTACTCTTACTTTTGTTGTCACGGTGAGACCGAAGTACCCATTACTTGTAGGTATTTTTTATTAGTTTCTTTATTCAAAGACATATATAGATATTATGAGAAAAGCTTATTTCTTTCACATTATTCAATCTCTTTATTGTTTTACGTTTCTTTTAATCTCTCTATTACTAAATTGGAAATAATATCAATCTCTGTCTTTATTGCTAGAAGGCAAGCTCACAGAATGAGTATAAAAACAAAGTTCTTAGTATCAGTTCATTCTACAGTATCAGTTCATGATAATAAATTTGTCACATTCTTTCAATGTCTGATTCTAATCATGTTCTAGTTTTTATAAATCAGAATATCCGTAGCCTAAGGCAGAATTTTGATTTGTTTTTAGTTGAATTAAATAACTTTGAAATGTCTCCGGACTTTATAATACTAACTGAAGTATGGATATCTACCGATGAGATAAACTTGTTTCGAATTGATGGTTACAATGCTTATGGTTGTTGTAATTATAACTATCGAGCCGGAGGGGTAATAATTTACGCCAAATCACAATACAGATGTAGCATTTTAGGTAGCTCAGATAAGCGGTCAGCCGACTGTTTGCAGCTTAATTGTTGTGATGATAACATTGAATTCATTGTTTTGGCAGTTTACCGTTTACATAGTATTCCGATACAGGAATTTCTCGATGATATCAATTGCATGATAGCTTCTCTAAAAGGAAAGAATATTATTTTCACCGGAGATATAAATTGCAATTTACTGCTTGATGATAGAGTAGCTGATTCTTATCTTAGCCAGATGGCTAGCCACGGATTAGACTGCCTTATAAATGAGCCTACAAGAATAGTTGGTGATAGTCAGAGTTGTTTAGATCATTGTTTCATCCGATTCAACCAAATAAAACAATTAGTTGATTACAATGCTATAGTACTGCACCTTGGAATTACTGACCACTCAATGGTACGTCTAGAGCTAGATATAAGAAAACGTTATCACGTTAAAGATGCCACGGAAAGAAGCAGCCTTGTGATTGATTTCGATCAACTGAAAGTAGAGTTACAAAGTTTGCAATGGGAGAGCGTCTTAGATAAGAACTCCGTCTCAGCTGCTTTCGATTCGTTCACCAAGCTATTATCAGACTCAATAGATAAGTGTAAATGCAGTAGACCCCGAAAAAGTGTTTTTATCAATAATAAATTAACTCCATGGATTTCTGACTATTTATTTAAAGGAATCAATAGAAGGAAAAAACTGTACAAACTTACGATTTCAAGACCACATGATTTAAATTTGAAAGAATATTACAGAACATTCAGAAATAAATTAAAATCCGATCTGAGAAAAGCAAAAGAGCAGTACTACTTGAAAAAATTTGATAATTGCTCAGGTAATTTAAAAACTCAATGGAGAATAGTAAACAGCTTGATAGGAGATCGGGAATCAAAGCATGATGTTATAAGTTTAGAAATCAATTCAGAGACAATCACTGATAAAAAACGTATTGCTACAGAGTTTAATTCATTTTTCATTAAAATACCGCAACAGTTAAGACATTCAATTATTAATGTAGAGAATAATGCAGTATTTAATTCCCATTTCAAGTATAAAAATATTTTGCATTCCTTGTTTTTCATTCCCACTAATGAAACTGAAATTCTCAAGATAATAGCCGGTTTGAAAAACAATAAAGCTCCCGGGTTTGACAATATAAGCAGTTACATTGTTAAGAGAATTTCCATTCAGATTGCTGGTGTTTTGAGTAGGCTTTTTAATTGGAGCATGATGAGTGGTGAATTCCCTGACTGCTTGAAGGTTGCTATTGTGATCCCACTTTTCAAACAGGGCAGCAGAGAGAAACCAAATTGTTACCGTCCAATATCTCTATTGTCAGTTTTCACCAAGATTTTTGAAAAGATTATAAAGAGATTGATAGGTTTTTTCAAAAAAATAGATTATTTTAGTAAAAATCAATTTGGTTTCAGAGAGGGCCTGAGTACCGAAGATGCTTTAGTTTCATTTTTTGAGGATATCTATGAGAGTATAAATGAGGGTAAAAAATGTTCAGCATTATATCTAGATATCACTGAAGCCTTTGATACAGTGGATCATTCAATTTTATTAAATAAGTTATATGCAGCTGGGGTACGAGGCTTACTATACAAGTGGTTTCATAGCTATCTTCGAAACAGAAAGCAGTGTGTGAGGGTAGGGGGATGCTACAGTAGTTTCAAGAATATAGATTATGGTGTGCCCCAAGGTTCAGTCTTGGGACCTATTCTATTTCTTGTTTATATAAATGATTTATGTGATGCAAAATTGAATGGAAGGTTGACTGCTTTTGCAGATGATACTGCACTCACATATTCAGATGTAGCATGCAATACAATATACACAAGAATGAGCGCTGATTTAAGAGTCTTGAATTATTGGTTCAGCAAAAATTTCATGGTTTTAAGTGAAAAAACTAAGTACATGATCTTTAACTTGAGGGGAAATTTATTTTTTGATACAGATCTGTGTTATCATAGCTATTCCTGCTCTGTTGTTAATAACTGTAACTGTCTAACAATTAACATTGTGAATACTTTTAAATACTTAGGTTTAGTTATCGACTCTTTATTGTCTTGGAAAAATCATGTGGCGAAATTGAAAAAGGAGTTTTGTAGAGGAATAAGGAGCTTTTACATGCTACGTGATTTGTGTCCTACACGTGTATTATTGAATGCTTACCATGCACTTATTAACTCTCGTATGAGCTATGGTATTGTTTTGTGGGGTGGAACCTATGTCACAACACTGAATCCCATAATTGTTTTTCAAAAATCATTTATACGTATAATTACCAGATCACTCAGAACTGATCATTCTTGGCCACTGTTTTTTCAGCTTAAGATACTTCCAATCAGAAATCTCTATGTTTTCAAAGTACTAAAGCTATTCTTTCTAAGAAGCCTCAATGCAAATCTTACTCGGGATATCAGATATGACTTCAGACGGGTTTTAGTTCAAGTTCCCCAATCTAATTTAACAATTTTTCAACATTCATTTTCTTTCAATGCACCTAGAATGTTTAATTTAATTTCAAGAAAATTTAATACCTCAGTCCCGTTCAATATATTTCTTAAAAGTTTGAAGTTCTATCTGTTCACATTGAATGACTGTGAATCTTTTTTGAGGATTGTACATTAGTATAAATATTAGGCAGTATAATCTTATTCTTAAGTCAGTGGTTTTTTCCCTGTCTTTCTGTTTTCATAATTTGATTCGCTGTCCACTGAGAACATTTTTGAATCATTTTATTTATTTTACTATATTATTTTTTCATTTAATTCAATTTTTTCCATGAAAATCAATGGAAATTCATTCAATAACATTACAATTGTTATAATAGATTACCTGTATAATACGTATTATGAAGACCGTAACACTGGTAAATTTATAATTAATTATTTTCACATAAATAAAGTTTATTTCATGTGTAGAGCGTAGCGGTCCTACTACTCTAGTCTTTAAATTTATTTTATTTTAAGAGAAGTGCACTTCAATAGGGCTTATGCCTAGGTGTGCTCATATTTATTTCGCTTTATGTTTTTGTCATCTGAAGCAAAACATATAATTTTACATTAGTATTTTTTGTATTGTTAGATGGTACAATGTTTTGTAATAATATTATGTTGTGCGGAATAAATTATTTTTTGAATTTTGAATTTGAAATTTGAGTTCAGATGTAATGATGCGTCGAACATATTTTTCCTATCCCGTACGTATATAAGCCAGATCTTCACGTTATTATAGATATAGTTAACGACTGCAAGAGATAGGACTGTGGAACAGAATAGTGGTGAAACTATGATAGCGCCAGAAATGTCTCAAACACAATAGTGGGTACTACATGAACTTTTTGAAAATGATTTGAAAAAAAATGTTAAAACAACAGAACTGAAAGTTGTCAACCTTATCATTCTACCTCCATTTAGAGAGGCTTCTGTTTGAGCCGAATGTAAATCTATACATATAAAAATGAATATCTGTTTGTTTGTTTGTTCCCCAGACTTGAAAACTACTCGACATAACGGCATGAAACTTTGGGAATATGTTTTGTGAATATTGGGGATGTTTTCTGACCTGAAATTTCAATAGGGGGGTTAATAATAATTATTTATAATTCCATTTTACATACCTATATTTTGAAATTGTCGGCCAAGCGGCTACCGAAAAACGGAAAGATGATCATGATTCAAGATCATATTGTGATAATATGATTTAGCATCTAAAGTTACCAGCTCTAATAAACACGTCACCCTGTGATAAATTGTGTACTGGTATTAAAACTGTAGTTTGGAGTTGAAGTGTAGTTGATTGGTACCAGCTGTAGATAATGGTTCCTTAGAAGACCTATACAAATAATTATCACTCCCCTATCATTGAGAAACTGGAAAATATTAGAAAAAAATTATTCACCTCATGAAAGAGAGTTGTTCGTTCATATTTCATACATTAATTACTGAAGAATGACAGAATAATTCACTTTTTTCGATTGAGCTTAGCCTATATTCATCCTAAAATGGGAGATAGAAAGAATATGGTATTCTGTGTGATTCATCGTAAATCGCATGTTTCCTGGACCATCTATTGACAATCAACAACTATGAAACCTTGAATTCATCTTTGAAACACTGATTTAACCTATCTATTTTTTTAAATTCAACTCTTTACTGATAGATATCACTACCAATTGATTGAGAAGAATATGTTTTCGGAATAATGAATGTTGCCTGACTAAGCACATAGGAAGTCCATGTTGAGATGTAAATAGAAATATTGATTGTCAGATAAATTTCATGATTCACCAAATAAAGTCAAGTGTGACATGAGAGACATTTGACTTTTTGTGTCTTTTGTCATTTGTCATTCTGAGTGTGACTTTTTGGCGGTCATGTGTGACATGAGATACATTGGCTTTTTGGCGGTACAAAATTCGCCGGGTTAGCTAGTTGTCAATAAAGCTTTATTATTAAAAATCAACGCTGAAAAAATACAAGCTCAATCACCAGGAATACTATAAATTCTATGAGGGACCAGTAAGCGATTAATTTTGAGTAGTTCAATCACTTCCATTATGGACACTGGATAGTCTACTTCATTATGGGCAATCAATAGATATGTATTTATTAGCTACAGAATAAAAAACTTTTGATTGCAGTGACCCTGACTACTACAATATGAATAACCATTTGGACCAAATATAAGGAATTACTCACATCTCTCATAAACTCGTACTTTTTATTCACAAAATATTAACAAAAACATAATTATAATATAAGTTATATCGAATGAACTCACGGCTAGTACTCAAGTTTGTCTTTTTCTGGCCGTGCTACAAATAAATGTAGGTATATGTTTGACATTTTGTTTTCGTAATCTTGTTGTCTATTAAGAAAGTTTTCAATGTGATTTTTGATGGCAATAAAATTTGAATTTCAAAAAAGAATTATCAAGAAACTCCTAATCAAAGGAAATCTCTGTGCTCTTTTCTAATCGGAATGTATGAGACTCCATATACAGCTGATAGAAGGCGCAAACCGAACTGACCAAGCATAAAACAATGGAACACACACGTGGCAAGCTCGCGCTCTTGATCGCCACAAAATTAATTCGATCAGCTGATTGATAAGATTATTTTAAGCTTTCCAATGATAACAACAAATGTTAGAATATTATGTGTCAGTTAATTATCTCAGTTCCATATGGCGTTCACCTTACCATGTTCATAACCTTACTTAATAGGATCCTTTTTCATTCTTTGAAACCCTTAGAGGCAAAATATCTCAAAATCCGTTCTTAGTGCGCGTCTAGCATGTTCGAAGAATATTTGTGCAGTTTTAAGTCTGTAGGCCAATTAGTTTGAGCTGTAGTGTGATTTTACATCAAAATTTTCGAAAAATGCCCTCTCCTGAACCCCCCTGTGCTCCTGATCGTAATTTTTCTGCATAGATCTAATTTTTTTTTCGTACCTGAACAAAAAAGTTCCTCATGACTTTGCTGTGCTATGAGCGGTTAAAAAGTGCAAAACTTTTGGGGGGCATATTTCTAAAAATCCTTTCTTAGTGGATGTCTTCAGGCTACCATGAACAATTGTACAAAATTTCAAGTTTTTAGGCTCAGTAGTTTGGGCTGTGGTGTGATTTCAGTCTGTCGGGACTTAGCCTTTTATAGATACAGATTATCCTATATATAATAAATATCATATTATTATATATATAATACTGCAGTGCGATTCAGGTTATAAAGTCACCATCAATTGAGTGGTATCCTTATCTGTCATTAGGCAAAACAGATAGCTCTATCCTTGTCTTAATCCACAGCGTTGTCAAATTGTTTTTAGACTATGTAGAAATACTATGAACTACAGAAATGTTCCATCTTAATTATGAAAATTTATTGTTGAATAATATTCAAAATATATATTCTTGACGAATGTAATATATTCGAGGTAGAATTGATCTTTATTAACAAGAATCAATAATAATTAATATCAGATCAGATTTGCGGGGATAATTTGGATCAAAGCTAAGTCCTATAGAAGGCGGTAGAAAGGGAGAGGTGGTAACAATGCTTTCCTATCATTTACACCAACTTTATAACGTGAATCTCACTATAGATATTCATGGATATCCGAATCGTTGACTGCTAAACTGCTCCGACCACACATGCTGCTGATTGCACACATCCTAAAAGTATCTCAGTGAATTATTTCAATTTATCCCACTTTAATTTGATTAACTCTTGAAATCATCTCGACAGGAAACAAGGTCCAAGACTTCTTCCTGACTTCAATAAATAGTCTAAATTGAGAAATTAGAAAAAATTATTGCATCTTAAGATCTATCTAAACTATATGTAATTGATGTTAACTAATAACATCAAAGTACGGTCGAAAAGAGCTAATAACCTTGTTGAATTGATCATAATCATCAATATTCTGCTTGGAGTTTTTCAACAAAAACCTAAAAGCTTTTGGTTTTGGAGTAAAATAATACTCTACGTCACAATAGTCGGAGGGCTAGCCTATAAACAACCGGTTGGAGTGGACTTAGCTATCTAATGTACCTTATAGGCCCGCGGCGATCAACCGCTTTACGGACTTCAGACTGCATACTGAATCCTGCACAACAAGGAATAACATGTAGGCTGCAGTAACGTATACCTGTAAAATGCATATATAGTGTGGTGGTCAGTTAGTTTGCGGGTTGCAACTGGAATATCGATGCATATTTTCGAAGAGAAAAGTTTGAAAAATATTTGAAAATTCGTTGAAGTAATTATACTCCTGGAAATAGGTACTCACTTTTAAGTGATGATGATGATGATGATGATGATTAAAACTATTTTCAACGCAATGAAATTGATAAAATTTGAAAACCATCATTTTTATCGTTCAAATCATTCAACATGAACAAATTATTCAGGCTACTCAAGTAAAAAGATTCTTTTTACTCAAGACTAAAATGTTTTACTCGAGTAAAAAAATCAATTTAAGTTATAGAAGTCTAATCGTTAGCCAAAATAGATAAGGTGACGGCAGAATACAACAAGCTAAATTGGGAAAATCTATCACTATTTCAAAGTATGTGAAAATTTTACTGTATGTTTTACAGGTTTGATCAAGTCCAATTCTCCTGTTCTGTCGAATCACATAATTTAAATGAATATATAATACCAATGTTTTCGCATATCAGCTACTAATGAGATAATATCTATTTAGACTATTATTAGGCGTTATAATTATGGAAATTAAATTTCCTGAGAATAGAGATTGAGAAGAGATAGAATATAATAGATTTGAAACAAAATAATGACGAGAATTATTGCATGTGATTTTTATTCAATTATTTTTAGCTTGATAAGTCTAATAATTTTACAGGAGTATCAATTTATTGCCAGGATCTTACTAATAAGCCTCTTTTATGCATCAAGAGTTGTTCAGTATTAGCCTTCGATACATGAAAGAGGGTAAGAGGGAGCAAACGAAATGAAGAAAAATAAAAAATATAAGTTCGTGATTAACAATAATTCTTTACAACCTCTTTTTTGTGTCGAAGATAAAAAATTGGAGGCCTTCGATGCATTGAAGAGGATGAGACATGTAGATAGGAGATCACCAATTGGTGGATTATCATAGAGATGTGTTTAATATGGATGAGATTTTGAGTTATCTTAATTTTGGATAATTTTTGAGTTCAATAAATTTTGGAGTTTTTTCAGTAGACTCCCGTAGGAACTTCTGAGAAGGAACTTACTCAGGCCGTACAACTATTACATAGCTATGCAACTATCTGAATGGGATTTTGCACCTCAGTATTTGAATATATTTACCAGTCTTTAAATCTTGATAATACAGGCTACAAGCTGAATAAATTCGAATCCAAGTAAGGGATATAGAATCATTGAAGAGGATGAGAAATGTAGATAGATCACCAATTGGTGGATTATCATAAAGATGTGTTTAATATGGATGAGATTTTGAGTTATCTTAATTTTGGATAATTTTTGAGTTTAATAAATTTTGGAGTTTTTTCAGTAGACTCTCGTAGGAACTTCTGAGAAGGAATTTACTCAGGCCGTACAACTATTACATAGCTATGCAACTATCTGAATAGGATTTTGCACCTCAGTATTTAAATATATTTACCAGTCTTTAAATCTTGATAATTCAGGCTACAAGCTGAATAAATTCGAATCCAGATAAGGGATTCAGAGTTTCAAAATTTAAAGTTTCTTAATATTCTTCAAATATTTCACATTTTAAACAAAAAGTGAATACATTGCCAATATTATTGCCAACGTGATAATACTAACACATAGAAGTTTGAAGGGAAGAATATTAAGCTGTGGACCAGTGAGTTTTTCACTTATTTTTTATTGTATAACAATCTTCCAATGATAATGCTCTATTGGCTTAATCTGTGTAGGCCTATCAGTTTATTTGGATAGCTCATGGTTGTGTCATCATTGTGTAAGCTTTTTGTTGAATACATGAGTATGCAGCCTTGTTCACAAGGCTGAATCCATTATCATCGACAAGTTCACTGGTGAAAACTCTTTCAAAATTACAAAAACCTCATTCATAGCTTGTTTTAACTTTTCGATTATAGTATCCAGGTGCCGGGAGATAAATGAAGAATGAGCTCTATGCTGTGTGTCCAAAATTCTAACGTGGTTCAGGTCAGACGAGACCCTTGGGACACTTTGGAATCGCCGCTTTTCCCCTGATGCGCAGGTGGGGGGGGGGGTTGATGAGAGGACACGGGACAGTCGAATTCCTAGACTCGTTGATTCTAATCGTTGTCTTTTCGAAGGCTGGCCTAGGCATGTGTTATTCACTATTCACTAGCGATGCTATCTCAAAGAGTAGGCCTATTTTGGTTGGTTGGAGGAAGCATCCAGCTGTGAATACCACGGCAATAGGCCTGCTTATCTAGCAAGATGTTAGTCCTTTACTGTACAAGTTCATTCTAGGGCCCGTTTACTTACAACGATCACGCTCTTAATTTTCTAACGGATAAAAACTATGTTCGTCTATTTGTTTTCTATTTTCACCCGCACCCGTTCTTACATTTATAAATCACGTGATATATAAAAAACCGGTGGGGTGCTCGTACCAGCGTTCATCTGTTCACGGTGACAGTTGAACATATTTTCTCAGATCCTTGGACAATAATTATCTGAAACATAGTTCATCCATCCGCATTAAATTTACTTCTCAAAACAGGCAAGTTATTACTTCTCATTAGTGGTTACTCAAAATATTCATATTGCTGAGGATGTTCTCTGTTCACTGATTCCCTGTTCCCCATATTGTCTGACATGTCTACATAATTTCAATTATATTTTCATCCCATTAACCACCTATAATCTTTAAAATTGAGTAAAGCATGAAGAAGAAAACCAATTATAAAAGCAGCTAGTGATGTAGACTATAATTCTATGCTAGTAGGATTTCAGATCGAACTGGAACCGCTCACAATCAATTTAAAGAACTTCAGATTTACTATAAGTAATTTTGAATGTAGTACAACTGTTGTAAATCGTTACTGAAAACTATGAAATGATATAGGTCCTCAGCATCCGTAATCCGTTAATGGCTGTTTAAATAATTTGAACTACTAAATTGAACCTTTGATTTGTGTTTTGTATAGTCAATGAAAATTCCATTTGTTGTCATTATGATCAACTATTTTTTATTTTTTCCTCTTCTCATAAGCTGATATATTATTTCTCTAAATACAATTCATAACTAATGATCTGTGATGCATATCATTTTAGTTTTGATAGCAAGATGCTACTCCTACTGGTGAACAAGTGATTTTCACTTACGCCAGTTGTTTCATTTTCACTACTTGTGCCTTAAGCCCTTAAGTAGTTGTGACTTAGTTGTTTTTGTTAGTGTTAATAGAAGTTATTTACACTAGGTTGAGGACATATTGTAAAAAAATTTTCACCTGTTGAATTTAGGAGGGAATAGAATTTGAATTTGACTGAATTTATTCATAATGTAATTATACTGTTCAATCACTCTGATGAAGTATTAAATCCTTTATCAACAATTAACACTTTTTCTTCTACTACTGAGCAAGTATTAGTCTTCTGTGTCCTGCACAGACCTACAATCACCTCTGAATATAATTATATTTATCCAGGATGAAAAATAATATGGATGTATATTGATTGCATGCTCGACCTATCGTTTCCCTACTGGCTGGTAATGTAGAATTTTAAGTGGAAATCTATCAGATCATGATATTATTATCATAAAGGTTGTTTTCACGACGGACGTAAACCAAAGTTTAAAAACATATTAGAAATATATGAGTAAATTCTAAGCTCTCAACCTTCTATGTTGGCAAACTTGATCAATTTATAGGCCAATGCCAATGCCAATGTCAACTTGAACAATGCAAGTGATAGTTGAAAAAAGCTAAAGCTAGTCTTTCTTCAGTTCTGTTACGATGTGTCAAAAGTTGTTTTGTCAAGAGTGAACACCTGTTCATTTTAGAGATTAATAATATTGTTCGTGAATTTTACAAATCTGGGCAAGATAAATTATGAATAGAGTTTCCTCATACTGCAGTAAGTAATTCCTAGTTAAGTCGACAATGATGCGGTTGATCAATACAGCTGGTAGTATGCAACAATAAATTTTTTTTATTCATCCTAAGAATAGTAGAATAATAGAGAAATCTTATCATTGAAACATAGACATTTTTACAGTAATATAATTATTTAGCATAATGATAAGGCTCTTTTATTTGAATGGATGAAACAAAAAACACCACCAGATGATGAGAAGCTAACTCACCTCCCAACAAAGTTAACCGCGTAAGTTATGAAACAATCGTTTATTGCAGTCTCCGAAAAAGAATCGCTGAAAAGGTTGTCATCACAAGCTGGGGTGCCTTTAACTACCACTGACATAAGAATTCAATGTAAACCCATAAGTAGTGCAATTCATTTTGTAATTCAGCTTCGGGTCGCGTCCTTTGTGAAACACCAGTTTTTAATAAAAATATGAAGATTCAAGTCGAGAAGGGCAAGTCAATTGGAGACTTACTTATATGGTTATATCATATTCTCACCAATTTTTTTGTCATCCGATAAAGCATTCAATTGAAGACTTTCAGGGAATTTTGTAGGGAAAAAATTTGTAGGAAAGTTTCTTATTGTTGAACATGAGAGTGAAACAAAAGAGAGAGGAGAAGGCCTAAATGTGAAACTGCCAAACAAATGATCAGTTCCAGTCCGATTACATTTGACTACAGCAGTTTGGCTAATTATAAGCATTTTTAGCAGAAATTTCCTCACTATCATGCGAAGCGTCACGTAATGCCATCAATTTACTGCAAAATTTTATGATTTTCAATTGAAATTGTCCGTTCTTTCTTTGTTATTCCATTGTTACTCAGCATTCCTTTCCCGCTAAACGAGATTGTTCCAAATGAAACGAACCGCCTCCATAGAATCATATCATAAAATGACAAAAACGTATCATAACTCAGAATTTTTCTTGATTTATAATGCTTTTTTAAAACACAATCAGCGAGCTAGGGGGTGTATCTTACCAAGCTATCCTCCTCAACTTCCGGTCTAATAGAGTAGGAAAAGGCTTCTGCTATAATTAAAAGTGGAAGAATTATTCAGTTGCTGCTTTAAACGTTCCCAAGATCCTAATTTAATATCATAATCACCTCTTATCTTCTTCACGGTTTGTTTACTGTACTTAGTGCTCTTTGAGATAGTGCGTAGAGGATGCTCACGTTAAGGTTCAACACCCAACAATACAAGGCTAATATTGAATCATCTATCAGTGATTATTCCATACATTAAATTACCAGAAAATCGCAGATCTTTTCTTAGTCAAACCTGGTCCGAGAAGAGTCCTTTCAAATTCTTCCAATGATTCTAATTTGTCAAAATTATTTCAATTGAAACCTCTAATCCATATGGAGGTTCACTTAGGAAGGAGTGTATTGTACAATAAAACTAGATATTTGCCGTTATTAAGTTATCAAGTTATCAAGTTATATATTTGAAGGATACCATAACATTCTATACCTATTGGTTGGGCACTCTCTAAATACAAGTACAATGTAGTATAATACAACAAAACAAACTAAGTATATTAGTTGGGTAAGGCTGAGCTACATTTTTTGTTATGAATGAAGTTTGATAGCATTGTTAACTTGAACTTTATGTCTGTGTTAATTAATATAGTACTGATAACTGATGTCATGTTTTTATGAACAATTGGAAGCTCATATAAAATATGGAAGGAAACATTATGTTTTTCCATATCCATGCACAAAATAAATATCTTATAAATATATATATATATAATATATATATATATATATATATATATATATATACATTTATAAAATTATCCATGCCAATCTGAAAGTGGTACCTCAAAACGATGAGT
Organism: Nilaparvata lugens; assembly: GCF_014356525.2. NCBI lineage: Eukaryota > Metazoa > Arthropoda > Insecta > Hemiptera > Delphacidae > Nilaparvata > Nilaparvata lugens. Next base: position 82,592,994 of record NC_052518.1, on the reverse strand, counting down.
TTTGAACGCATCAACAGTTTCTTGTGATGTTCACAACTATTGTAACTGGCTTTATTATATCAAGCTAATATTTTATGTAAATACATGAATTGTATACACGTGTATTGAGGCTATTTAGAAAATTTAACGCACCTTGATCAAATTTTCCCAGAATTTCTTTGAACCAATTCAAACTATAATTTTTTGAGCAATTGTCAAAGTGAACATTATTCCACGGCCAAATATCAGCTTGAGCTTAATGCAATAAAGATTGTATGCAATCCATGTAAACACCCCGGGATGCGTGAATCTCACGGTATGTCACATGTTTTATCCTTGAATCGATACTAATCTACGTCAAAAGTCAGTAAAAATAATTGCATACAAGCGTTCTTATGTGTTAATCTCATGTATTAGCTGACTCACCATTTCCCATTCACTATGAACAATACCAGCAACCTCCGTATGAAAAAAAACACCAAAGTAAAATAAAAAAGACACTGAAAATTTCATACATTTTTATGGTCAGGTCAGATTAACCTAGCAACGTCAGTGTTTTTGAGTTGGAAACTTGCGGAGCAGCTCTCGAGAGTCGTTTTCTAGACCTGAATCTGTTGGGCTCTTGGCATACCCACTTGAACGTTAGGTCTACCGCCTCCACTGATCGCTTTCTGAAAAATCAGCCACTTAGAAGTGTCATTCGGGTTATGTTCAATAAATATGCACACATCTTTACATGTTTGGGGCCCAAAATTGTCTTTATCTTCGGTTGACGAGTTTTAGTACCCTGGATGTAATAAAATCGAAATCTGGGAAACCGAATAACGCTGAACAGATGCTATTATTGTGGAACCGTGTAATATTATCATATGGAAGCGTATGACATATTTGTAGTTATGGCGAATATGAATTTGAGGGAAAAGTTGAGCAATAAAATCTTGCACTGTCTTCACAGCGAACAGATATTCATGAGAAACGAATAAGCAGATGATGGAGAAAGACCTTGTTAAAGTTTTTGAAACCTGTCAGCTTACATACTTAAGAAATTCCTGTTGGTTCGATCATACTCGAACAACGTGGGCTTACTTGCCATCATGCAGCGTTCTCTAATCTTGGAGTTCAAAGAAATTAATGTTGGTGTAGCCTATAATCTTCGCCATCTGATAAAGTTGTATTTTAGTTACTATTCCTTTGTTCAATAATGTGAACGTTCTAATGCTCAAAGATTAAAGAATGACTTTGATTTTCTTGCTTACTCTCATAACGTTAGTGAGATCATTATATGGAAAGATAAAGTATTGAAGATTTTATGAATTCTGACGGACCCACTTGAAACGCCCACAAAAAATATTATAGCTTACTCATAAAGAGAATACAGTGCTTTTCCACACCATAAGCCATACAAGTTATCAAATTTTATTGGTGATTTTTCAAAAATGAATTCTTGTAAATCATCAAGCATTATTATGCAACTGAGAACTAATTAATAACTCACCACATTATTTCTTGTTAAGATTAAGTGCTAATTTGTGTCTAGGTAGAAAACTGTTAAGGATGATAGAACTTCTTCAAGAGAGTTTTTAAATAGGCTAACACTACGAATTTTAAATATATTTGATGCAACATAATCTACAACCATGATACCGGTACCTATCTTGATGCTATAATGACATACCCTATAAGAGATACTTGAGACTATTTGACAATAGAATATTAGACTATTTAGACTATTAGATAATGAAACGCTTAGACTCCTGGGTCTAAAACTAACGTCAGCATTTCCCATGCACGTACTATATAGAACTAACTACTGTTAGTTCTGTGCAAAAATTAATAATTTAGTATTTTCCCAGAGAGCAAAAATAATACGACTTTAGATTGATTGATTGATTGATTGATTGATTGAGTACTTTATTTATGTAGATTACAATATATACTGGCTTATACACTTATATACAATAGCTTACAATACAGCAAAATTATAGATGAATTTACATAATATAGACTAGGAAAATAACTATTGAACTGTATATGATACGAAAAAGCAATTTGTAATATAATAACTATAGATAATAATCATATTGTTATGCATCTACATAAATTGGCGGAGCTTTGGACATATCAATGTCCATTCTTTGGGAAGAATATTAAAAATATCCTCCCCACTAACTCTCTACCAAAACGTTAATTTCGTTATTTAAACTAAGGATTTATTTATTAATGGAAATATTGTAAAAGTTTTAATCAATATGAATATTGAAGAGAAAAAAAACAGAAAATTGATAGAGTAAAATAATTATATAGGTAGATAAGATCAAATAATTGATTAATAAAATGAAGTAGGCTGAAAGTAGATCAGGGTTATCAAATTTCAGTAATATACAGCATTATGCAGTGGATAATTGAAATAAAATGAGTTTATATAATATATATATATATATATATATATACAATTCGTTCTATAACATGGTTTAAAGGTTTATATTGGTGGAATGGGTGAGGGATGGTTGTCATGTGATCGATCGTTCTAGGGCCGGACAGTTTCAGTCATTTGCTCCAAAATATGTTTTTTTAAAGTCAGGTTGAAGCTCGCTCGGCTCTCGATAGACCTGATAGAAACAGGAAGTGTATTCCATGCACGACAGGCACTGACTAAGAAGGATTTTGTGAAAATAGTAGTTCGATGATTGGGTATCCTTAAAGTACTTTCTCCGGTTCTAGTATGTGAAGCATCTATCCTCCTACCTTCAGAGACAAATTTGAAATCATCTTTAAAATAGTTCGGATTACCGTATTTCAAGATATCTCTAACAAGCTTGACTATTCGAAAAAGCCTCTGATCGGGAAGCTTCAATGTTGAACTAGCAATGTGGGCTGGGGTGATATGATCATGGCGTTGGAGAGAGTAGACGAAACGTAGACAATAATTTTGGCAACGCTGTAGTTTATCATTCAGAGTGACTTGCATATCGTTAAGAACAGAATTACAATACATTAAATGTGGGAAGATGAGTGATTGAACCAATAATAATTTAATGTTTCTAGGGAGGATATCGTGCATTTTCTTCAATGCATGCATGGCTGAGAATACCTTTTTACAAGTTTTGTTCACTTGTTCTGACCAGTCAAGAGTATTATTCATAATAATGCCTAAATTTTTAACTGAGCTACAGTAAGGAATGTCATTACCGTCCACACTAATTTTGTGAATCGATTCAAGGTCAATAGTGTTTATAAGACGAGAATATCCAATTATAATGGGTTGTGTTTTGATGGGATTAAGCTTAAGGCCATTTTTCTTTGTCCATTCCACTATCGAATTGATATCCTGATTCATTATTCCAACTGTTTCATTAATTTTTGTTATGGGACAGTTTAAATAGATTTGAAGGTCGTCTGCATAAGTATGGAAACTGGAGAATTTGATAATGGAAGAAAGGTCATTAGCATACAAAGTGAAGAGGAGAGGGCCTAAAATTGAACCTTGTGGTACTCCATGCATAACGTTTTTCCAAGTTGACTCTTTGTCACCGACAGATACACATTGTTTCCTACCTAATAGATAGGATTTAAACCAAACTAACGAGTTGTGACTAAAACCAAGAATAGCCAACTTATTCAGAAGGACTGTATGATCAACAGTATCGAATGCTTTAGAAAAATCAAATAGGGTGAGGATGGTGCATTTTCTTTGGTCCATTGCTAACTTTATATCATCAGTGACACGAAGCAGAGCTGTCTCAATTGAATGGAATTTTCTAAAACCTGATTGAAAGTTATGAAGCTTACTATTGTTGTCTAGAAATTTTACAACTTGAGCATGAATGAGTCCTTCCTGCACTTTGGACAATGCAGGTAAAATACTGATTGGTCTAAAATCCTCAACTTTATTGGGTGATGGAACTTTATTTAGAGGGCGAACCAGAGCAAACTTCCAGTTTTCAGGGAAAATGCCTTCTTCAAGTGACTTGTTGAAAATGTATGTAATGGTTGGTAAAACAGCAAATAACATCTTCTTGATAAATTTAATAGGAATTTTGTCTACACCCATAGCATTACTATGAATACGTTGAATTGCTCTGAAAGTGTCTTCTTCTGAGATTGGATGGAAATGAAATTGATCAGTGATTGGTAAATCTAAGTTTGTAACCTGCTCTTCAAGATCATCTATATGATTAGCAATGACAACTTCGTCGCGTTGGTTAGAGTGTGAAACGAAATGGTCATTTATATTATTCAATGGTAAGTCAATTTGTGGATTCGATTTCTGTTTGCCAAGCCCGAATTCTTTTATTCCCTGCCAAAGTGATTTAGAGTCTTGTCTATTGTTTGTCATAAACGAATTCAAGTACCTAATCTTTGAGTTCCGTAATTCCTGTTTCACCCTATTTCTAAGGCTCCTATACTCTATCAAACTGTCCAAGTCAAATGTCTTTTTAAATTTTCTATGTGCTTTGTCTCTACGTCCCATCATCTTAAGTATGTCTTCAGTCATCCACGGTACTCGTCGTTTTCTATTAATCCTCCTTGTCACATAAGGTGCATGTTTGTCATACAAAGTCAAAGTCCAATTCTCGAAAGTCTTGACCATGTCATCAACTGAGGGTAATGCTTCAATTTGATGCCATGGAGTCTGGGCCACATCAGTCAGGAAGGCGGCTTCATCAAAGTTTTTGAAGTCTCTATAAGTGATAATTCTCTGTTCTGGCTTGGGTATCTTATGGGAAAGTACACAGTAGATCAAATCATGTCTAGAAATAGCTGGGACTGAGATTTGACCTACTTGAACAACCTCATTGGGATCACTAACAATGAGAAGGTCAATGAGTGTGTCTGATTCATCAGTATGATGAGTTGGATCGAGGGGTAAAATAGTCATGTTTAGGCATTGGAAAATAGTAGTCAGTTGAAAGTAGTCAAAGTTACGATTCGTCATGTTCAAGTCGGTGTTCATATCCCCCATAACTAGTATACGGTTATAACAAGGCATAAGAGAAAGCAAGGCACCTTCGAAATCTGTGAAATGACCTATTTTTGGTGGGCGATAACAGATACCAACGAGTAATTTATCATTACTAGATAAGGATAATTCAAGTAGCATAAACTCTGGTCTGGAACAATACTCTTGTTTAGATGTTATGATATGATGTTATGTTTAGATGTGATTAAAACTTTTGTTTTGATACCATCTTTCACATAAATTGCTACACCCCCACAAGCTTTATTTAATCTATCATTCCGGAAAAGATTATATCCAGGCAATGCAACAAAATTTGATGAAATACTAGGCTTCAAAAATGATTCGGAAATTCCGATTATATTGAAGTCCTGAAAACGGAAGATTGCTCTGAGTTCATCAATGTGGCAACTGAGGGATTGTACTTTAAGGTGAGCAGCCTTGAAAAGTTTTTTGAAAGAGTGGAGCTTATTTGCTAGAAACATACCTGCGTCATTATTACTATTATTGAAATAATCATACCTACTTGAGGGCGAGCGAGCTGACGTGTCAGTAAGAGGCATCATGGAAGCAGCAGACCAATCGTGAACCGACCTCAGAACGACACATGACGGGGGAAATGGGGATGAAACTGATAAAACTTAACCTAAATGAAAAAGTCTCTTGATTCGAGTGCATTCAGTATGCCTTGACAGTTCGGCTCACTTCACTATTTAAAGCACTAGTTCAGAAATTCACTAAACACAATAAGATGTAGATGTGTGGAGTTTCGGTGATGAATAATCCTAATGGTGAATAAGATGAAGATTGAGGAAGAACTGGTAGTGGGAGATCTGGTCCAAGTGGAGATAGAGCGAATAGGTATCCAGTAGTGGAAGAATCGGGTCCAAGTGGAGGTAGAGCGAGAAGGAATCCAGTAGTGGAAGATCGAGTCCAAGTGGAGACAGAGAGAGATGGAATCCAGTGGTGGAAAATCGAGTCCAAGTGGAGATAGAGAGAGATGAAATCCAGTAGTGGAAGATCGTGTTCATGGTGGAGATAGAGCGAAATGGGATCCAGTAACAACTGAAAAAGAGAAGAAGAAGCCAGCAGAAAAACGAAAAATCTTTGAAGAAAGTTATCAATAGAGGAAAGATACATAATACAACTGATAATGAATAATATTCGCATAAAATTGAAGAGGAATAGTATGATTTAATGTGGGAAAGAATCGAATATTATATGGATATTATAATATAATATATGGATATTATAATATAATATAAGGATATTAGTAGAAGGTAATCAGATAGAAAGAGAAAAGGTAGAAAGATAAATAGATATAGAAAGAGAAATAAACATTTGATCATGCTGGATAGCAAGTGGAAAAATCACAGGGAAAATAATGATAATAATAGGGAAGAAAAGAAGAGAAAGAAGGAATGTGCACAAATTGCGAAGAACTTATGAAACTGAACTATAGAATAAGAAATAGAACATCGCATTGTGATCTTGAATTAATCAAGGAGAGAAGAAAAATAAGAAAAGAAAAAGAAAGAGAAGAAGAAGAAGAAGAAGAAGAAGAAGAAGAAGAAGAAGAAGAAGAAGAAGAAAAAGAAGATTGTTAGGCGAAGTGATGCATTCTATTCTCTTCTGATTAACAATGGCACATGAATTGCCAAATTGGCTTCACCTATTCTATTACCCAATAAAAATGTGCACTACAAAACAATGAACTTTACATATTAATATATACAATTTAGATTTATTTCCTACTAAGGAGCAAGCCGTGTATCAAATAAATGAAAAATCAGTATGCCTCTAAACTCAGAGCATATTAAACAACGGGAAAATAGTACTCTAAAAATGGAATTCCTGCTATTTAAACATCGATTATTATACTACATGGGAGTCCATATATCAGATTAGGCTGGGATAACTTGATTGAATACACCCACCAAGAGCTACACTTGTGTGGTTGTGTGTAGGAAACTAGTTGTGATATTCAATTGACAACCATGCGTTAATAATCGAATAGACTTATTAGATTCTGTCTATCATGGAAACCGGTATAGTTACAACCGTTTGCAAAGCCTAACCCTTACAAATCGGAGCAATGTTGTATAGTAGTGGTGGTATCGATGGAATTCACATTCCGTTCTACACACGGCGTGTTTGATCGCATGTCGTTCGCTGGTCGACTTACAATGTCGACTCCCGACCGATGGATACCTGATTATCATTCATACACTTCCCTACATGCAAAGAGCGGGCTGGTGATAAAAATAACCCAGTAGTCCCCGCAACTCGGAGATCGACTAATCGCGTTCGATGTTTCATTCTACTTTTACATCTCACTCTCTCTCACTCAAATTCAAGCATCATGTAGTTATTTATATATGCATATAGTTAGTATCTTTCTGTTTCATCTACCTGTTAGCTGAATTGGTCTGAAGTGCTGGACGATAATAATGTTATTGGTCCATGCTACAGATACAGATGCGGGAACAAAGAGAATATTGTTGTTGCGTTTCACTGTACAAAACCAGAAAAGGAATAACGAGAGAGCGAGATAGGATGATAAAAGGTATGAGATTGAGAGAGAAAATGATGAGCAAAGATAGAGTGAGTGTGTGATTGACTTTCAGAAAATTGGGTTGATTGAAAATATGATAAGATTGGTTCAGATCAATCACACATTTTGTTAAATTTTGATCAATCACACTCTTATTGTTATACATCACAGAATATTTCTGGTGTCTTGAGAATTATAGTTGGAAATAGAAGTAATTCGCCTATCAAACATAAAACATTAGAGCGGATTTTAATCATATAAAAATAAAATTTAATTCAATTTGTTAAAGATGGTATGACTGTAAATTATCTACATGAAACGGTGAATTTTGAACATTCATTCATTTTATTTCATTTGATAATAGCTTTTTCCAAGTAATAATTTGGAGTGAGACTGATCGTCCTGAAGTCACCATATTGAGTATGAGAAATGGTGATAAGATAGATATAGTATATATATTTTATAGATACTGAGTTGTTGTTACATATACAGTACGTAGAGAAATCGAGTAAAAGATGATGAGAGAGAATCTGGAAGAGGAAGATGAGTGAGTGGGGAAATGGAGAAAGATGGAAAGAGCTGTTTGATCTGTGAAAGAGATAGATAGATAGATGAAATGAATGAGTAAAGGAGAGAGCACGTTAAATGGATGAAGAGTAAGGGAGAGAGAGAAAGTGCATCGAGAATGTGAGAGTCGCGTAGATTACGCGCAGTGCGCAGCTTACTGACTTTGATAACAAATGGAAGCAAAACGAGTGAGTTGCGTGCGACATTTGAACGGATCTGAAATCCGTTCGATGGAATTCTTTCAACGGTTCAGATCTAGTCGTTTGCTGTAGAGCAGAGAGCAGAAAGCAGAGTACATCGAACCGGTCCACTCGCACAGACGCTGTACTGACTGATAGACAGCGGCTAAGGTCCAACAGCACACCTCATAATACCGACCACATCGCAAATCAAAACCCATCTGACACAAACCCCGTTATTGCACATGCGTTTCTTCACGTTCAATAGGCAAATCATGTGCTAGTTCCGCCAAAGACGTGTAACATTCATGGTAGACTCTCAAATCAGCGAGGTTGTACATTTTATGTTTCATTTCGTGCTGGAAAACATTCCATTCTGTTTATGTTGGTTGAGAATAAAATAATTTAAATACTTTTAATATACTTTATTATTTATACTTCAATATAATATACAAAATACTTCAATACTTTCTTTATATAATATAATAACGTTATTGAAGTCCTCAATAGTTTTCTATCAGTGGACTCATTAAAGAATTCTTCAATCATTTTCCAATGATGAACTCATAAATTAATTCATCAAGAATTTTCAATAATTAATTAACTTGTAATAGTGTGATATGGAGTGGGTATTATTGTAGTTGTTTGTGTGTATCTTATATTATTTTTCAGGTTTTTGAACTGAAATGAACTTTGATTTTACTGTTTGTTGAACCCTGCGTTTTTAGTGTGAGAATTGTCTCTGTCTTGTTGAATTTGCTAACTTGTTGCTTAGTTGTCAAAATTAAAGCAATTTTCGTGCATTTTTCAAATGCAGTTTCATTTTCATGTCGAAAAAGCCACTGTATTTGAGAATTGTATGAGCATTGACCTTTTTGCAGCTTTGGCTTTTCCACTGGAAGTTATGCTCAACGCTCGTGGAGGGGGAATAATTTTCAGTGAAAAGGCCACAGTTGGAATTGAGACGTAACTGGGAAAACATGTAATGGTTGCGAGCCTCTGTCCTCTGATTGGGCCCGTTTCCCATTCAGAGGGACAAATTGTTAAGTTTTCAGTTATCAGTAATTTTTATTTAGATGAATAGGAAACCAAATTTTATATAGTTAGTTAGAGTAGAATCAGAAAATTATTTGTGCATGTGAGTTCAAGTATAGTGAGTTTTATTAAAGCGTATGTGAGTGTTTCTGAAGAGTCCAAGTTTGAATATTGTTAAAATGGTGAGTGCCGAACTTTTGTGGTTTTTCTTATTAAGCTCAAAATTCAGTTTCATAGAATGACCGAGGCCCAAATTCAAATTCAGCAAGTTAGCAGGTTCCCAAAGTGTATAGATTGAATTAATTGAATATACCTTCTTTTTTTTCTGAATCAGTTACTGAGTAACTCTGTTGGAAAATTTGACATGATTTCTATTGATTCGTTAATGAGTTCAATAAACCTGAGGTTAAATTTTAAAAGTATTTTTCATTGAAGTTCCTGGCTCGTAGTTACTATAGTTGCTAGAATAGGTTACAATGATGATAATCTGTGCATTTGAATGAACGAATCCACTAAAAGCTTCCAACCAATTAAGGATTCAAATACCGGTGAATGATTTGATAGCAGTAGACTTTAGCAAATATTCAAGAAGAGAAGAAACAAACCCTCCTCCGTTTACATCGGTGCGCAGCGGTGGTATAGTCTGCAAGAATGACTATCTAACCACATGTATTCTTATATATTTCATATTTTGGAAGATTAATAAATAGAGACAAAGATATCTCCGGTTACAGAAATGATGACAGGTGTGGTGTAGGGTTAAAAATACTTCCACCGGTTACATAATGGTGTCATGTGTGTGGGGTTTGTCTGCAAAAACGACAAACATTCAAATGCCAGATTTATCAATAGTTTTGTGGATTGATAAGAAGTATTGAGAAAACAGCCTATTTCAAAATTAATAATTTCTTAGTAACACGAGCAGGAACATAACATTTTATTGTGATAAAATAACTATGTAAGTGTGATACATGAAATATTTTGAGATGAAAAGTGTTAGTTTCTGTTATGAAGGAGTTTTGAAATCTGGAAATTTGAATTAAAAATTATTTTGTAGTTGAACATATTATGAAGATGAAAATCAGTTATTCGTTGTTGAGCTTGGGAATATTTCTGAGTGAAATTTGATCAAAGACCAAGAACAATGGAATGGAAATTTGTAATATGAGTTTTCCGGTGACTGCGAAAGCTGGCAACATTGCACCAGACTGAAGACAATGTAGAACGCATTGCTCAATAGAGAGAAATTGATTTTTGTTGAATTAAAAAAAAAACGTTATAATGTAATTTATTGTTCAAATATGATTATTGCGTAGTTCGTCAAGGAAAATTTTGTGTGAAATTGTTTTAAAATTATGTTTTGTAAGAGATAGTCCAAGGAGGTATGAAGTTGATTTTATATCTAGTTGTATTTCGAGAAAAAAAAAGTCATGTGTGAGAGATTGAGATGATTGGATTTCATATTATGGAAGAATGATGAATGAATAGTATTATTTCCGCCCGTTTGAACTGAATACTCACTTTACGGATGGATCGAGTTGGTGGTAATTTGAGATTTCGGTTTATTCTGGGCAGAAATTATTGGTAAATAAGGTGAAATGGATTAAGATGTGATTTTTTTGTACTCAGCGGGCCTGAGGTACTGAGGATAATACAGGTGGTGTTATTGAGTGATGACGACGATTCAGCGGGACTGAGAGGTTTTGGAATTTCGGAATTCCAAGGTGCGATTGAATTCGGGAAATTCAATGAAAGAGATAACACAGTTAGGTGAACTGGTGTTATGAACATGGATCGGGCATCCATAGGTTAGCTGTTTAGAAGTTCTTGATTGTAGGCATTTTCGACTATGCTGGCTCTTAAGAGGGCGATAGGGAAATTGGCCAATCAATAAGAAGTAGTGGAAGTATTTTATTTCATGGTTTAGTTCTATTATTCGACTAAGCTAAGGCTGCGAGTGGATCTGACCTGAATAATTGAAAGAGAGATAGCTGACTTGAAAGTGTATGTTGGAAAAAGAGAGAAAAAGTGTAGATGGTGTAGAGATCAACAAGTGTGAGTAAGAATGAGAGAGGAAGTAACGGTTAGAAAGAGAAGAAAATACTCCTTGGACTGTGCGATGAGAACAATGGAAATAAGAGTAAAACAGTAAATCGTGATTATTACATTTTTAGTCAAGACTCGAGAGAAACGAAAGTAGATACAAAACAAAAGAAGAATAAGAAGAAAATAGAATATGGAATAAACAGATGTAGAGACAAACGGAAAATGAGTTGAAAGCGTAGTAGACAATTAAATGACTATGAAAATTGAACACTACTTTGAAAATGCAAGCTGGCAGGCTATTGTTCTGAAAGCGTAATTAGAGAGATAGAATAATTGTAATTTATTTCGAAATTAATTGATACAAGATAATGAAATGACAGTTGATAATGACTTGGGAAATTATTTGAAGTTTTAGGAAATATATTATGCGTTCAAATTTATTGTTGTCTTATGTGAAAAGTGAATATTTTGAGTTGAATTAATTTTAAAGGGCCCGGTCATTTCTTTTTTTGAGCTACAGTGTTAGTAAATTTTTCTGGGTCTGGCACACCCAACTCTCATGTAAGTTGTGAGTTTTGATGAGTGATAATGTTGAGTGATAACAGTTGAAAAGAAAAGGTTAGTTCCTGTTGGAAGAAACCGTGATTTGTCTCCTGGGATATCACGGCCTGTCTACAAGAGGCTACTGTGTGCAAGAGTGATGGGGCCATTCCATCTATGCCCCACTCCCGATGACATCATTGATACTGCTGATGTGATGTCCACTGTTCCGGGAGGATGCTGACTTCCTGATGTCGCTGAGGCCAGCGAACAGCTGACTGGCTTCCGACTGCCAGAACTGACCTACAGCTGTATTGCAGTTTGCGCTGATGTCAACCACCTACCACGGGCTGAGATGTCTGGGTTCTACCGTCGGGTGCATGGGTGCATTTCTTCGACCACCCCCATCCATATCGAAGGGCTGTTCCAGGTCCCAGCTCCAGGCTTGATGTCGACCAGATAATAGTGTCAAGTGTTAGTGTGAAAGCAAATTAAGAGTGAATGAAATTTTGGTGAAATCGTCTTTTTTAGGGGAGGGGGTAATGTAATAGTGTGATATTGAGTGGGTATTATTGTAGTTGTTTGTGTGTATATTATATTATTTTTCAGGTTTTTGAACTGAAATGAACTTTGATTTTACTGTTTGTTGAACCCTGCGTTTTTAGTGTGAGAATTGTCTCTGTCTTGTTGAATTTGCTAACTTGTTGCTTAGTTGTCAAAATTAAAGCAATTTTTGTGCATTTTTCAAATGCAGTTTCATTTTCATGTCGAAAAAGCCACTGTATTTGAGAATTGTACAAGCATTGACCTTTTTGCAGCTTTGGCTTTTCCACTGGAAGTTATGCTCAACGCTCGTGGAGGGGGAATAATTTTCAGTGAAAAGGCCACAGTTGGAATTGAGACATAACTGGGAAAACATGTAATGGTTGCGAGCCTCTGTCCTCTGATTGGGCCCGTTTCCCATTCAGAGGGACAAATTGTTAAGTTTTCAGTTATCAGTAATTTTTATCTAGATGAATAGGAAACCAAATTTTATATAGTTAGTAAGAGTAGAATCAGAAAATTATTTGTGCGTGTGAATTCAAGTATAGTGAGTTTTATTAAAGCGTATGTGAGTGTTTCTGAAGAGTCCAAGTTTGAATATTGTTAAAATGGTGAGTGCCGAACTTTTGTGGTTTTTCTTATTAAGCTCAAAGTTCAGTTTCATAGAATGACCGAGGCCCAAATTCAAATGCAGCAAGTTAGCAGGTTCCCAAAGTGTATAGATTGAATTAATTGAATATACCTTCTTTTTTTTCTGAATCAGTTACTGAGTAACTCTGTTGGAAAATTTGACATGATTTCTATTGATTCGTTAATGAGTTCAATAAACCTGAGGTTAAATTTTAAAAGTATTTTTCATTGAAGTTCCTGGCTCGTAGTTACTATAGTTGCTAGAATAGGTTACAATGATGATAATCTGTGCATTTGAATGAACGAATCCACTAAAAGCTCCCAACCAATTAAGGGTTCAAATACCGGTAGATGATTTGATAGCAGTAAACTTTAGCAAATATTCAAGAAGAGAAGAAACAAACCCTCCTCCGTTTACATTGGTGCGCAGCGGTGGTATAGTCTGCAAGAATGACTATCTAACCACATGTATTCTTATATATTTCATATTTTGGAAGATTAATAAATAGAGACAAAGATATCTCCGGTTACAGAAATGATGACAGGTGTGGTGTAGGGTTAAAAATACTTCCACCGGTTACAAACTTATTAGCCGATTTTCAAGTATTTTGTTATCATTCATCATTCGTAGTAAACTCAATACTGACTTGAATGCACTTCTACATGCATCTCGTAAAGGATACAACACTGAAAAGCATAAAAATTAGTTCGCGTGGTGTGATCCAGTAGAAGTGCATTAAAGTCAGTTTTGTGAGTTCACTACGAATGCTCATCAATAAACAAATATTTCCGAATCGAATAATAAGTTAATTAATTGAAAATTATTGAAGAATTGAATTATGAGTTCATCATTGAAAAATGCAAATGTCTGTTACGGGACTCGAATGAAATTTCCGTTTTGGCAAGCCATGATTAGAAACACCATGCATAACCCGTGAATGACTTGAGTGGGTTAAACCATAAAGAAAAGATTAGAGTCTTCCATTATTCGACTATGGTTATACGTAAAAGTATAAAAGTTTTATTAGAAGTATAAAATACCATAAAAGAGCAATCCATAACATGTAATTATGAGAGACAAGACTGTGAATGCTGGAAGAGCTGAATAAATAAAAATATTTTGTCTCCATGTCGCTCTATAAACTCAAACTGGCTCCATTGTATCCCTTAATACACATGAATCTCACTTTATTCAGTTAGAAATGATGATTACCATACTAATAAATCCTGAATTCAAAACATGAATTGAAAATTTATCGCATATAACATTAATAGTAATATCTTATTTTTGAAAATCTATAATCAATATCAATTAAAAAAATACAGAGCAAGTGCAGCGCTTGTTTAGATTGAGCTTAAATACACTTCATTTTTCTACTGAAATTCAAAAATAATTCTTATAATCAATTTGTAGATAGTTTGTATGGTTATTCTAACTAGAGTGGTGACTTTTAGCACGGAGTAAATAACTCTTTATTCCGTGCTTAAAGCCACAGCTACACTGAGCGACCTGTGTTGAGAGCCCATTCTCCTAATTTCATTTTCTGTTGACGTTTCAACAAACGTTTGGAGAACAATTGACAGCCATTTGTCTTTCTTCACGAAATAGTTGTTCGTCTACATTCTGAACACTCGTCTGGTATCCCTTCTGACATCCCAAAGTGGTTGTAATTAATTACCGACATTTTTCTTATTCTTCCTTGTGGCTATTAACCGTAGTCTCTTCCTGTGTCTCTCTTCTCTACTCCACTTCATGTGTAACCTTCATCCTGGCAAGACGTTATTTTAGAGATTTTTTCTTCCACCCCAATGAAATCTTGTCTGTCATCTGTTTGACAAATAACACTAAGCTCTTGAAATGCCAACCAGGTATCTATGGTTCTATGGCATTTGTTTAGTTTTTTAACCACCATTTTGTGGACTCCATCATCCCTAATTTCACATGTCAATTTGTGTTTATTTTTCCCCATATTGGTTTCCGGTATGATATTCTGCCTGACGAAAGAACTAGCCCCATATATATCACTCCACTTAGCAGACATTTGGGTGGAAGTTCCACACAAAATGTGTGTTTGATACTTATATCGGGGATCTTGTGCATCCAATGCATACAATGCAATACAGTACAGTACAAAACAATGAAGTATTCAATGCTTCTCATTCAACTACGTGGTTCAAACTGACTCTATTCTAGGATTTTGTTATAGCTAGGATTCAGCTATCATACAATTTTTGTCTTTTTTGTGGTTGATTTTACCATACAAATATTTTTATAATAGAATAACAATTGATTTACTGATAGCGTCAGCACCTTGGAAATGATACTTCAATCTTCTAAAATAGGGTCCAATTGATTTGATTAGAGGTGTAAATTGCATTATAGAGTGTGATTGACTCTCAGAGATAGTTTATAGTTTTCACTTCTGAATTTTAAAAAATTCCATCTCACAGTAATATTCCATTACACAGGTAATACTTGGTCAGAATTTTGATGTTATCGAATAGTATAATGCGTAATTATGATATTACTCGAATATAAGGCGCTCAGTTCACCGTAAAAACATGGGAATCATGACTGTTCATTGTTCATACAAAAATTGCTGCTCTGCATAATGTCACGAACTTTTCTACTATATTATAAACAGTTCCATGTCAGTTATGAAGGTTGTGATTATGACCATTAGGCTGGTCTTTGACAGCACGTACCTTTCAAGCATAACAAAAGCTGTTGGCAATAACTTCATTAAACAATAATGTATTGCATGCATGAGCACCAGAATTGAAACCCCCATTCATTGAAACTGAAGTATGACCATCGAAGGTTCAGAGCTAAGTATTATTCTTTGTCAGGAACGGAACTGAACTATAAACCAGCAGCTGTTACCACATACTTTCCAGTCATATGGAAGCCTGCACCTTTTTCTGACTTCAAGTAAAAATCTAGCTGCTGTTTTATTACTGCAGAAATAAGAGCTCGTTTCTACCACTGTGCAGTCAAGCTAGAAGAGTAACGTGCAATAAATACACTTTTTTCAAAAATATGTGAGTATTCACATGTAGGTTCATGACTGCAGCCCACATGAGTGCCCTTTACCAACACAAACATATTTTTTTTAAACCTGCAGCTTACTGATCTCATACTTTATGGTGAAAATGAAGCCAGTCCATTCTTTTGTTATGTAATAGGCTTGATAAATGTTTTCACCATTTAAAACTTCATGGGAAAAGTGAAAAGTTGTGTTTAACCTTCAATTATATTACTCATATGACTCACATCTCTGTTCTCACAAAATAGCAACAACACTTTTCTATTAGTTATGCCATCAGGACATTATCAAGTCAATTGTATGTAATTGTGATCTTGTACGTAATCTTGTAATCCGTACGCTGTTATTGATGGAGACGAACAATATGTGGAATGTAAAATAACTTATCAATAGTGATATTTTGAGAAATATTTTGATAATATAACTTTCATTTTCAAAAGAACTTATAATAAGTTCCTACCATGCTTGGAAAATTACCAGCCTTGAAAGATGATAAATAATAGTATGTTCATTCCTTATTTTTTGTCCTGAATATTTTTTATAATTTTTAATATCTGTATCAATTGATGTACCAGGAGTACTCATTAATGTTCTCCTTCCTTTAATCCTGTTGTATGACTTACTACTATCCGCGTATCCTTTTTCTGTAAAAATCTTTTCATTAATTTCAATCTTTTCTCCTTCACAATACTATAATGACTATAGTATACGAAGTATACAATATACTATACATTACCATAAGATCTGAATACTAATAATACCTATGAATTTTATGAATACCTATCAACACCATAAGAATTTTATTTAATAAGAATTCGAGAGGACGACAGTTCTAAGCTTAGCCTGTTGTTCTTTCCCAGTAAGTATTGTTCTCTCTCAGTATTGATTTGTACTTGTATTATAACATTATATAGAATGAATCAATAAATTTGTATTATAGAATGAATGAATAGATTTTTTCGGAAATTTGAAACTGGAACGCTTTTAATTGTTTATAGTTCCAGTTCTTTATTTGTCAACTATGATTTAAATGTGGGCGAGAAAGGCAATGTAGCAGAATATCATGAGTATACCAATGACTCTGAATGAATAAATAACCATTTGAATAATAGTTTTATTCGCAATCTAGTAAGTAGTCATTTAATCTATAGTCAATCCTATCACAACGTAAACAATTGATACAATTGGAAAATTATTTTTTGTTCTATGATGTTAAATATCATTCAAATATCATCCGTATTCAAGGATCAACCGAGAACTAAGTCGAGGCTATAATTAACAAAAATATAGTCAGATCAATAATTCCAATTAAATGGTAACTTGTCACTGGTGGGATTTCGATTTAATAGGGGACTAGAAGCTAACATCCTCTTAGTGCTTGTCAGTGTTTTAAATGGATAATGAATTTATTGAAGTTAACATGCCCGGGGGCTTTAGCATGGATATTAAAGATAAGACCAATAAAACCGGAACAAGAATTAAAGAGGGGATTTCCAATTACAAAGTGTGAAGCTACACTGAAAAGTTTGGTCTTTCTGAACGAAATATTTTAACCATTTGATATGCATAATTGGATTGGATATAGTGGGAAAGACCGATCACGTTTGTTGGCGACAGATTGTTTTGTTTGCACATAACCAATAACTTGTCAATAGTGATATTTTGAGAAATATTTTGATAATATAACTTTCATTTTCAAAAGAACTTATAATAAGTTCCTACCATGCTTGGAAAATTACCAGCCTTGAAAGATGATAAATAATAGTATGTTCATTCCTTATTTTTTGTCCTGAATATTTTTTATAATTTTTAATATCTGTATCAATTGATGTACCAGGAGTACTCATTAATGTTCTCCTTCCTTTAATCCTGTTGTATGACTTACTACTATCCGCGTATCCTTTTCTGTAAAAATCTTTTCATTAATTTCAATCTTTTCTCCTTCACAATACTATAATGACTATAGTATACGAAGTATACAATATACTATACATTACCATAAGATCTGAATACTAATAATACCTATGAATTTTATGAATACCTATCAACACCATAAGAATTTTATTTAATAAGAATTCGAGAGGACGACAGTTCTAAGCTTAGCCTGTTGTTCTTTCCCAGTAAGTATTGTTCTCTCTCAGTATTGATTTGTACTTGTATTATAACATTATATAGAATGAATCAATAAATTTGTATTATAGAATGAATGAATAGATTTTTTCGGAAATTTGAAACTGGAACGCTTTTAATTGTTTATAGTTCCAGTTCTTTATTTGTCAACTATGATTTAAATGTGGGCGAGAAAGGCAATGTAGCAGAATATCATGAGTATACCAATGACTCTGAATGAATAAATAACCATTTGAATAATAGTTTTATTCGCAATCTAGTAAGTAGTCATTTAATCTATAGTCAATCCTATCACAACGTAAACAATTGATACAATTGGAAAATTATTTTTTGTTCTATGATGTTAATATCATTCAAATATCATCCGTATTCAAGGATCAACCGAGAACTAAGTCGAGGCTATAATTAACAAAATATAGTCAGATCAATAATTCCAATTAAATGGTAACTTGTCACTGGTGGGATTTCGATTTAATAGGGGACTAGAAGCTAACATCCTCTTAGTGCTTGTCAGTGTTTTAAATGGATAATGAATTTATTGAAGTTAACATGCCCGGGGGCTTTAGCATGGATATTAAAGATAAGACCAATAAAACCGGAACAAGAATTAAAGAGGGGATTTCCAATTACAAAGTGTGAAGCTACACTGAAAAGTTTGGTCTTTCTGAACGAAATATTTTAACCATTTGATATGCATAATTGGATTGGATATAGTGGGAAAGACCGATCACGTTTGTTGGCGACAGATTGTTTTGTTTGCACATAACCAATAACTTGTATGAGGTGATGATTGAGGAGTAAGGTAATCAATGGATGGAGGATTCAAATTAGTGTTGAGGTGATGATTGAGGAGTAAGGTAATCAATGGATGGAGGATTCAAATTAGTGTTGAGGTGATGATTGAGGAGTAAGGTAATCAATGGATGGAGGATTCAAATTAGTGTTGAGGTGATGATTGAGGAGTAAGGTAATCAATGGATGGAGGATTCAAATTAGTGTTGAGGTGATGATTGAGGAGTAAGGTAATCAATGGATGGAGGATTCAAATTAGTGTTTGCATGTTTCTCGCAGTTCTCAGAGGGTTTCAACAACAGTTAATTTGGAAGTGAAAATATTCAATTCCTTTTTTTTGTTGAGGGTGATGCCCACATTAGCTCCAGAATTGTGCAAGGGTAATAAAGAGACGGATGATGAAGGGAGATGAGTGGACCTACATCTATAGATGGACTCTGAACCACCGGGAAGCAATCTAATATCAATAATAAATATTATGTTTAGAGGAATCGGCTCTCCAAGTGGTCACCCTACAATTCGCAACGGGAGTAGAAGGCTCGTGGATCATGACTTATTTTATCGCCCGTAAACGAACGCAACTATTCACTAAACTTCATATCATCTCGTACATTTGAATTTTGAGAACAGAATTAAATTAGGTAGATTTAATTGTCTAACTATCTTGTTTGGAAACCAGTGTTGATTTACTTTTTTAAACTAAATGCTCAAAAAGAACATTATACCGCATTAACTGTATTTTCGCGTTATTTCTCATTTTTGACTCAATCAAAATAATAACAATAAAAAACAAACAATTGAAACCTGCTCAACTGCTCTGATTTGAACGGCTGTTAGGGATGGCTCTGTTTTATTTAGAACGAAATAATACAACTTGAAAATAGAAGGATCTCAAAATGTTGAGATTAATCCAATGATGAAACAAACGTCTCAACGTGCTCTGAGAGAAGGTGCTCTGAGCACAATGTGCTTCATATTCATGAGAAATTGAGCTTCATCTAAACTTTGACTATGCTTTATGTGAATAAAATTAAAAAGTGAAAAGTGCTCAAAAATTGTCCATTAACTGTCTGTAGTTTTACAAAAGTATTGTAAAATATTATGAGGGTGATCGAGTTATTAATAATGCTAGTTCGATTGTCAAACTTTTGTTTGAATTGAATGATAGTTGATGGATGAGAATGTGTGAGCATGGCTTTGAAACATGGATTGCAGGTTACAGACTGCAGAAGCAGCAGTGGCGTTGGCTTTGGCTGTTTTGCAGCCCCACCCTGGTTCAAGTCGCCCGTCCCGTCCAAGTCGCGTTTGACGGCTCGAACCCTCTGAGATATGACTTTGAAAATTGTAATGGAACATTTAAAGCTTTTCTGCGGCGACGCTTGACATTCTTCTCTAACAGCATTCCAGGACAAGTCCTGCTCGGAATTCGAGCTGTGCTCGAGCAGGCAGCCAGAGCCGGGAGGACGCTCATACAAAAAAGTCTGAAAATATCGACGCGTTTCTTTATCTAAATGCAGCTGCGCCGCCGCCTCTGGTCGCTGGTTGCAGGCCGCAGCGGCTCTCATCTTCCGGCTTCAAAACCCCTGCCAAATCCAACTCTAAACGCTGAATTCAAAGTTTACTTTCGTAAACCTATGGACTGTTTATTTTTGAATAAAGATTGTAAAAGTCTGTGTTCCGGTTTATTGAAAACTTATTAAATCTAATTGACCATTAAATGTATCTTAAATCTATAGGTTTAATGGTCCGTTGGATTTAACAAGTGTCCTAGAAACCGGGCCTGAGACAATACCCGTTGATTCATTATATGTTGATTCTTTTGAACACAATGATCAATTGTTGACAATCAAAATATTTTATATAATATTAATAAACTGATCGTTTGTCATGATGCCAGTTATTTACTTGATACAACTACTAGTCATTTACTTGATATAGATTACAGCTTGTATTTAATTCAGTCCTTCACGTTATGATAAGTTAAATAAACTACGTCATTTCTTTATTATTGTATAATATACCACTCTAATATATTCATATTTTTACAAACTGAAAACAATGATACTCAAACTATACTTGCAAGATTGAAACCAACTTGATACAAGTGACTGTGTATCGGTAACAAAAAATGGGTTGCCGACCTAAGTTTAAAATCCGATAACATAGCAGATAGGACGTTATCATGTCAGTCTTTTGAGATGCTAACATTACTGACTATCCTGAAATGTTGAGTGGAAAAATCAATTGGCCGTATTCAGTTAACAATTTTCACGATCTCTTTCGTAGCGGATCCGCTATATTTGATTAAATAATGATGGAATTAGGTTTGAAGTGAGAGAATCAACAGTTATAATCTATGTAGACCGACAGGAGTACGAGAGTCGCTGTGGACTTGAAGTCTGCCTTCAAGGATTACTTGAATCAGATGGCGGCTGTCGTTGGAGAATTCTTTAATCGGTGGCAGTGCATCGTATTTGGTCGGTCAGGCATGAGCTCTAACTTACTGTGTCGGCTGGAAGCATTGTTGGAATCTCACCGGCCGCGTAGGGTTATAGCAATTATGTAGCTAGTGCATGCTCTTTTGTAATAAACGTTGATGAGCCCCAGTCGTAAGATACCAACTACCTGACACTGAGGCATAATGCAGATGATTTATACCTCATCATCATTAAAGTTCAAACAGTTTTCTTTTGTTCTTTTTCATTTCTTGTTTTGCAATTTGAAGCTCTTGCTCTGTCCATGTTGATTTTGATACGACTTTCTTCTCCGAATCCTTGTTTCCAGTTGGAATAAATTCCGCGTTGAATACATTGTTGATATCACGGAAAAACATTTTTGATTGATTATGATGAAGGGAGGGAAGTTATAGATCATTCAAGCCCATCGGTTTTATTTACTAGCTGATTGCAATTTGAATTTCCATGTTTCTGGAGTGGGCCTTCTATTCCGACCCCTTTATCAAATAACCAGAGGGCATCACAGTGATAAATTGACCTTTGAAGAGCTAACATATCATAAGTCAGATTCCTATCCCTCATCTGATCTCCTGATCACCAACCCCCGGAGGACTCATTCGAGATTCACAACACAACTATCCTATCACAATACAAGAGTAAGATCAAAAAAGATAAAGATTAAATAAATATTTATGAAGATAGGAAGAACTCCACTCCGGTAATCACTGTCCAATCAACAACTAGAGTAGTTCGCGTGAGTGATGACATTTACAACATTCAAATTTTCAACTTATCCTACAAAAAAAATATCTTTCACAACTATACACTCTCCTTAATATACTAATAAATACTCCTGAAAGTTACGAAGAGAACCTTATTTTTAGCTATTTCAAATATCAATCATTCATTTTTCAACCATCTGGTAATAAATAATATATTGTCCAAGTTGCAACAAATATCGAAGTAAAGTTGAAATAATACTGTGACTGAGAGACAACAAAT
This sequence comes from Nilaparvata lugens, assembly GCF_014356525.2. Taxonomy (NCBI): domain Eukaryota; kingdom Metazoa; phylum Arthropoda; class Insecta; order Hemiptera; family Delphacidae; genus Nilaparvata; species Nilaparvata lugens. Next base: position 82,570,537 of record NC_052518.1, on the reverse strand, counting down.
AATACTGTATACAGGAACTTGATCAGTAGTATTATCAGAGACAAGAAAAATAGTTATGCTTATGCTTATTCTTTATCTATGGTATTATTGAGAAGCTTTCAAGAATAGTCGTTTTCACACTTACCGATTTATCGGTACTCAGTGTTCTCCGATTGAGAATCAGCTGTTGGAGAGAATTGGTAAAAAATTATTATTTATAAACAAATTTGAAGTGTGTTGTTCCATCTACGTCTTTGATTCGTTTCCTCAATAATGTGGAGCTATACTTGCAGAAAAGTGCAAATTTCTGTCCAAAAATCTGTTACTTATACCATAGAGGGAAGATCGTATGCTATATTTTCTCTTTGCTCATACATTTCGTACTTGAACGAACATTTGAAATGTATGCTATGTTTCAATGTTTCATATGGCATACACTTGATTATTAGTATGACACACCGGTCGTGAAGATAAACTCAGTGTTCTAAGGGACAACGCAGACTGGTCAATGGACATTTCATCTGTGTGATTGCATTGGGGCTCAGACAAACATCAAGTACAAAACTAGATAATTAGCTTATTTGATTCACTTTTGACTGTAGGCTAGCTCTTTACAGTCTGGACCAGGTACCGTTCAAAACTCGATAGTTATTGGAATTTCATTTATTTTTGATTGCAAGCTATGTGAAGTTGCATTTATTTCGATTTGGAGGGTGGAAATGAATGCGATCGACAAGTGAGCTTCTGTAACCATCTCTCACGAGCAGCATTCAGCTGTCTAGGTGGGGGAATGGGAAGGGGAGCGAGGAGCAGTGCACTGGCGTTGCACTAGACAGGAGGTGGTTATGAGCGTCCTGCCAAACTTGGCGAGTTCCGGTCTGCGATAAAAGAATTGCCAGCCGGTCTCATTTGATACTGCAATAAACGAGTGACTTTGTGATGAGGCAGTTGGTCCCGGTGAGTATTAGAGCAATTAGCGAAGGGAAGGGGACCGACTCCCTACTATTGGCACTAGCTCCTCCCAGTGTTCTTCCATCTTTGCTCGACAACCTCCCCACCTTCCTTCCTGTTCATCCTTAGAATATCGTCTGTCAAATTAAATGTATGTATATAGGTACATGTATGTATATATAAATGTACATACTCGTATAAAAAGAAGGCAAGATGAATGAGAGAGACAGAGTTTGTAGTTGTGCCTGTAGGCTTGTTCTGTTGGCTCGATTCGTCTCCGTTGCGAGCTGGATTCCAAGTCCAAGGTAGGATGCATGACGGCATGTAAAACTATCGAAGGACGCCCTCCATTTGCATAATTGACGCCGATGTATATCAACCATCATAACGGTTGTTTTTACTTTCTTGCTCAACTTCTTCTTTTTTCGTTGGTGCTCTTATGCACTAAACAAAGATAGTTGGCCCCCTCAGTCGCGTAGCTGGCTAATCTAATCATAAGCAGGAATTTGGCATCAACACTGAAAACTCTCATTAAAAGTCTTTCTTGAGAAACACACTCTATTTGCAACGCTGGAACATTTCCCACTCAATATTTAGGCCCGGTTGCACTTGCTGTTAAGTTTAACCGTGATTAACCGCGGATTAATGTCGTCATCGCATTTCCGTGTGATCCATACATTGAGTCTCGTGGCATTGGTTTGGTTAAATTACATCACATAATACTGGTTGAATTAAATAGACTCAAGTGCAATTCCTTAGTGCGACTCTACGATTCTAGCCATTCGACGGCTAGTAGTCTATTACTGTATTAGTCGATTATATCGATATAGAATCCAGCCAGAGCAACTGACAGCAGCCGTGCGGCTAGAATCGTATAGTCGTCGCTAAGGAATAGCACCTTAGGGCATATCTTGAGGGCACATAACTTGAGGTGTTCTGAACAAGTTGCGTCCTAACATAGTCATTTGCATTAGGAAACAGCACAGTGCGCTGAGATTAAGAGTGCTGCGTTTTGATGCTCCAAAAAGCACCAAAGCATCGCAACGCAAAACAAAACACATTCATTTTTTTTCTCATTGTGTGTACACAAATGGTAGACGATTATTGACGAAGAGAAACGATAAGTATGGCAATGGAGGAGGATAAAAACATGACAAAAGAGGACGGAATAAGAAAGGGTATTGATGATATAGAATGAAGCTCACCTATACACAACTAAGCGCCACGGATAACAATAATAAAAATAATAATGAAGATAATGAGCGTTAGTATGATAGAAATGGAAAGTGGAAACTGAAACTCTCAACCAACTCATAATTTCGCAATCTCGTGCAATCAGTGGAAAAGCGAGTCAAGCGTTTCCATGCTTGAGAATATTTATATTCTTTCATAATACTGTGTTATGTACTTTGGGTCAGGTGAATATAACATAGATTCAAAAAATTGACACGAATATATAGATACAATCCACTCAAAAATGCAATATCACTAACTATTTTTACCAAACGACTTGTCGACTTGTATCAGCAGAAAACTCTCAATGAGCTTTCATGAATTAAAATAAATGTATGGAAACATTGACAATAACTCGTATATTTATAATCAGAACGTTGATGGAGAGGTCATTATACTGCGATGATTCTTTTCTACTCTATGAGCATGTCATTTTATCTCACTTCATTTCCTTCATGCCTCTCCCATGATATTCATCCATCATCAGTCATCATCACATCCATGAAAGAGGTTATCATGTTATTCATATTTGATCCAAACTTCAACTTATAACTTTGACAATTCAACTTGCTTTGCTTGGTAATAAAAAAAACCCTAGATACCGTATTTAGTTCAATGCTTCTATCCCAATGATTTCCAGTCTTGATTTAACTCGGCCAGTTTTCTATTTACTTATTTGTTATATTTTGCTATACTCTATTATGCATTTAGTACTATTCATTTTAAAATAACCAATACATTTTCTGCTATAGTGTGATTCACTTTAAAATGTCAGCATTGTTTTAGTGAAAATCTTGATGTTATTTTCAAGAAATGCTTGCAGTTTGAAGTGTATCTCACTTTATATAACCGTAGAGAAAAGATACCTTCATTTTCTATGCTATCTTTACTCTACAATACAATATTATTTTAGCTTGATTATTGAAAATTCACTACAAAAAACTGATGGATAACAATTTCACATGCAATAATCTATTGTCTATTTTGTGATAGGAACTGGTTGTATTGTTGCAGGTACACGAGCATGCTGCAGGTATCGTCAGAACACTGATCAAATCCAGGGTGAGCTGTTCAGCTTCTATTTGGGGCGAATACTGAACATCAACAACCTGGTGCCATCGTCGTTAGCTGTCGTCAAAACGACCAATCCTCTGTGGAGAAACGTCAAGTCGCAAGTGCTGACGTCACAGTGGATGGAAGAGCGGCCAATCATCATGACAAAGTACATGGAAGATCTTAGACCAGCTAACATTCCCAAACATCTTCAGTCAGAAAACAGACGACTGCATCCGACGGATATTCGTGAGGATGAAGACGTACTAGAACTCGTGCAATGGTCCGATCTCATCGTGTTCGACTATCTGACGGCAAATCTGGACCGGATAGTCAACAACCTCTACAATCTCCAATGGAACCCAGGCATGATGGAGGCTCCTGCCCACAATCTCGCCAAAAACAACGATGGTCTACTATTGTTTCTCGATAACGAGAGTGGACTATTACACGGTTACAGACTGTTAGAAAAGTACGAAGCATATCACAGTGTTCTCCTTGAAGCACTCTGTGTCTTCCGAAGATCAACTGTAAAGATGTTGGAGAGTTTGAGGGAGAAAAAGAACATCGGAAGCTTGTTGAACGAGAATCTTTTTAACTTGAACGATCATGAGGCCCTGCCTGTGCTGCCTGAGAAGAGTGTCAAAATTCTCAACGAAAGAATAGGAAAAGTGTTAGATCAGGTTTCTTGGTGTGAAAAACAGTACTCAGAGGAGAGCAATAGTGTCAGGTAGTGAGTGATCTACTCACACCTCACATTATCTTACGAGAAGTGAATAGAGACAATTGGCTGTGGCTGCATTCTAACTTCTCTATCTATTGTTTCATGAAAGACTTCCCATAAATCTATAGTTCAGTGTGTGATTGCCTTTTTGTTCATTTTCCTGATACGATATCAAAATAAACCGCCAACATGTGCTAGTGACTTATTAAGGAAATTTAATTCGATCCTGCTACATCTTTTCTGTAGTGTTTGTTATATAGTGTGAATACACTACACTTTTATATACATTTGTAGTGAATACACTTTAAATAGTTGTTGGTAGAATTTCGTCTCTTCGATGATATCGGGAATAAGACATTGATGACCATGATTGAGAAGAATCGAGTTATGATAGGGAAACAATGAGGTTTATTCAGTGTTTCAAAAGAAATGAATGATTTTGATAGGAACGATAACTATCAGTATCACTCATTAACTAGAGTTCATGATAATGGTGGATTTTAAGATTAATGGTGAAATGATTCACGAAGTCCAATTGTTATTTCTGATTCGAAAATCTTCCAGGTATTTATCCGAAAGTGATGTATTGAAATAATCTATGGTTTTAATTCGTACCGATACCATTGTAAAAATACCAAAAACCGCCACAAAAATGTCGGCTAATCATTCAATTGAGATCTTGGTGATTTTGACGTGTGTTTAAAATTTTGAATAATTTAGTTTCTTCTGTAATATACGATTTTTTCATTATACGTTACCGGAATTAATGTTAATCCAACTGCGAACCTTATTCAATGTTAAATGGTTATTACAATCATAATTAAGAATAGCTAGGCATTCAATATCTACTTCGGCACAAGACAGACGATTAGAGAGAAGGGACTCGTTAGTTCTATTTTGAAATTATTGTACAGTGTACATTTATTCAAATTTCAAATATATGTTTACTGGGAAAGATGGAGTAGAATTCATATGTATATACAATAAATGTTCACGAAATATTTGACTGATGTTCTCCTATTATAGATAGAATTGTCAATAGCTACTGTCGATTATGAATGATTTCTTCTTCTATATTTGTGATTTTTTGTGATTTTTTGTCAATTTCATCTTTTTTAGTAATATGAAAAAAATGTCGGAATAGTTTTTAGATCGACCAAATTTGAATATTGCAATACTGTAATCATCAACAGTGAGATGAAAAATACCAACATTGGAAGATAGTTTTACCTGTCTTTTAAAACATCCATAGTGAGTACCATATTATAACGGCAGCATTTGATTACATTAGTGCTGCTATCCTTGCCTATCATTTGACAAAGCAGATAGCGCTATCCTTTTCAAGCTCCGAAACGTTTCCAGATCGTTTTTTAACAATGTATTAATATAATTAATTAACAAAATATTAAATCTCAATCATTAAAATTTATCATTAGATCATTAAATAATATTTTTTCTCGACAAATAAAATAGATTATTTCAAACCAGAATGAGTAGTTTATATTACATCAAATATACCGGTATCAGCTATCCTCTATAGAAGGCAGTGGCAAGGCCGAGAATCGGCAACGCTGTTTTTCTATCTTTCTTCACTGCCATTATAACGTGGACCTCACTATAGCTCTGATTGTTAATTTCAATACTGAACTTCTGATCAAATCTCATTCCATAGTTTTATAGGGATATCCATGATTGATGATGTTATTGCAAATGCATGATGAAGTTTCCCAAGTTTTATGAGCAAAGTTGATAAGTTTGTTAAATTATTTGAAAATATACTGTGATCTTTGTTGCGTAGCATATTGTTTTTTTGAAAAGGAATCTTAATACTAACATGTAAAGAACTTGTTGAAATTGTAGAATTCACTCTAGTATAGAAATTGAGTAGTTTTAGAACTCTATAATGCAAAACGAATATTGTATACATGTTATAGATGTAAATATTATAAATATAAGAGCTGTTACTATAATAGTATCAAAAAATAATTGTAGACTCGATTAAAATTTTGTACAGATTAAAAAAGTTGTTCAAAAAAAAGCTTTCAATTAATTTTTCCAGTGACCTAGGAAAAAAGGAAATATCAATTCCCATTCTAAAAAATCTGGTTTGGTACACTTACACAACTTTCCTTGCTCATTGATCTATAAGCCTCATTAACGAGGATAATTTAGGGAATAACATTATGCCGATTGGCGGCTAAATAATTAAAACTACGATTATACTATTGTGATTGTGTTCAGAGTACATTTTCCTTTGTTTGAATTATGAAATTTGAGGATTTTTTAAAAGTTGTCAAAACAGCTGCTCTACAAATAAAATATCGACATGTGTTATTTTGAATAAACTGCTCTACCTACCTACCTCACGCACGAGAAGGAGGTTACAAAGTAAATTTCTCAAGGATGGGGTGGACCCCCTGTTAATTTCTCAGGGAGGAGACTCATGCCAGTTAATAGACTTGATATATAACTATACAGGGTATGAATTTGAAAAAAATCGGTCAAGTCATTTTTGAGAAAATCGTGATAGAAATTTAACAAAATTCATTCTTCTCAGGAATATTACGGAGCTCCTGCAATTTTCCCAGAAATGAGACTCATGTCAGTTGATAGGGCTTAAAAAAAGCTATCTAGGGTATAAATTTGAAGAAAATCGTTGGAGCCGTTTTCGAGAAAACCGTGAAAAACATGGTTTTTTAGCCATTATCCGCCATTTTGAATTTAATTTTATTGAATTTCTTATTTCGGATCCTCATGGTATAAGGACCTTAAGTTTAAAATTTCAAGTCAATCGGTTATTTAGGAATGGAGTTATGGTGATCACACACACACACACACACACACACACACACACACACACACACACACACACACACACACACACACACACACACACACACACACACACACACACACACACACACACACATACCAACACCCAAAAATCATGTTTTTGGACTCAAGGGACCTTGAAACGTATAGAAAACATGAAATTGGGGTACCTTAAATTTTTTTGGAAATCAATACTTTCCTTACCTATGGTAATAGGGCAAGGAAAGTAATGAAACTAATAGAAAACATGAAATTAGGGTACCTTAAATTTTTTTGGAAAGCAATACTTTCCTTACCTATGGTAATAGGGCAAGGAAAGTAAAAAGGAAGTATCAATTTACCCTTTAATATCAACCCAGAGCTTTATTTCCTTATTCTTAAAGTTGAAACAAGAAATTTTATTTGGGCCTAGAATTCCCTTTGATCTTTCAAAGTCCTCAATTTTTCTAAATAAAACTCATCATACTCGGTGAATTATTGATCTACATATTATTTCACTCATGATGAGAAATATCAAACATTACTTGATAACCTAATAGCAGCTGATTGCTGTATTACGGTACTGTTATTGAAGCTGAATCGAATTCCCCCATTAATTATAATAATAATATAGGTACTATAGGATTAAATAAATTCAGCTTATTTAGCTTATCATCCGCAATAAAAATCGTCAATGACAATTTTAAACATTTAAAGGTATGAATTTGAAATCAATAATTTCTACACGTCAAATTTTAAGTGTGAAAAGGTAGACAGAAAACCGAAGTATGATTTCACAAGCACCATTTTGTTTCGATGCTAGTGGTGAGAATGAAGGAGAATTCACATCTACAGACTATAGTTCATACATTTTTGAACCTGTTTTCTACTTAAAGTATACAATGAAACTGATTGCTGGAAAATTTACTAGTATTTCAAAATTAAAAATCCTCTTTACAATGAATGAATTTGTTAATTCAATTGTGAGAATAATTTAGGCTTCTTTCTTCATCACATTATCAACCGTTTTTGTAATAGTGATTGAGTGTTACCAATCAAGATCCATATGATCATATTCTGATATATTTAATAATTCATTTTTAGTATACCTTATGAAAATTTTGATTCAAAAAATATCTTTACAGCTTTTATAATATAAAAGCTCAGCTTATACAATAGATCAATAATTATTTAATGTCAGGTGCGCACTAGCCACCAAAATTTAATTGCAAGAATGCAAGGCATTGTGATTGGCTATCTAAATATCTATATTTCAGTATTGGAGTAATTATTTTCAGTAAATACAGTAGCTTATTTTTAATAATATAATTAGTTTGATCAACATAGCAATTTGATTGGACCAAAAAGTTCACAACAATCATGCAACATATAAACATATTGCTGGTACCAGAACATGTTTATTGTTCACATTAACATATGTTGTTTATTTCACAATTGAATAGATTCAGTTTTTTTTGGAGCTTCAGTGTGAAACGGCGCCAGCAGTGTATGCCTATGCAACAATCTTGCATTGGAGTTGATCGAGTTGCATAATTGCATCCTACGCACATGTGTGCAGTCTGCTGTTTCACATCCAAACAAATTCCCTCCCACACTGCAAAATAATTCACTCTTGTAGCCAACTTCACTAGGCTTTCATTATGCAACAATCCAAACTGCCAGTATAAAGATTTTCATATGTACTGATTATCTCATCAAAACGGGCAGTTCTACACCTGCCTTCTCAGAGTTCTACACTGGGCAAAGTTTCAAACACTAATGCAAGCTGTATAAACGCAGTTGTTGTTTTCTGAAGCAATAAATGTTACGTTTTTGCTTCTTCCTATGTGTTATATGATTCACATAATCTCTACTAATAAACACTAAAAACTAAATAATAATCAAATTCATCCAAAAATGGATGGATTTTGAACGGTAGTATAAACTACATAACCATTACTGAAAAAAAAAACTAATAATATTTCTTGAGTAGATGGTAGACAAACCCTTCACTGGTGAAGGATGAAGATGCAACAGGCTTTTGATAGTCTTCCTTTAAAATAATTTCACGCCATTTGAAGAAACATTGAGATTGAAACTCAAAGCTTTTAGGTCTCTGAACGATTATTTTCGTAATCAATATTCAATTCACCCAAAATAGAGAATGTTCAATGTTTCGTTTACAAGTAATCTTCAACACATGTTATTTATAAACAGTTGCAGTGATAGAATAAAACATTAGTCTGATGGGCTCTACTGTTATCCACAAGAAATTGTACTCTCTGAGCTTGACTTCAAATTTTACGTTATATCTGACCAGCTTTCAATGTGTAAACTACATCAAAACAGTGAAAGTTGAAATAGTTCATGAGTGTACCAGGATAATGAATCAGGTTCATTAAATATACTAGGTACTCCCCAATGCTCCAGGCTCTTTAAATTTCAAACTTAGTTAATCTATAACGAAATTCATAATAATAGAATGAATTTATGATTATAACTATATCACACAGTATTGTATTGTGAATATGACAGGGTTCATCATTTGCTCTGAGAGATTGCTCTTTTCCTGGAGCAGCACGATGCTCGAATATACTTTGAAAATGATGTAATGCATAGTGAATAGAATTTCATTTCACGATACTCTGTATCATGTTTTAAATCTCACGTTATGAGGTCGGTCCATAAAATAATCGAGGAAAAAGCTCAACTATCGAAGATCGTTGTGAATTCATTCACCGTTTAACTTAAACCTTATCCATTGTCGAAAGTTATTCAAGTGTAGAAGAGTTCAAGAAATGGGATGGGATGGAAAGAGATGGTGTGATGGTGGTTAGAGATGGAGGAAGAAAGTAGGTTGCTCAAAGGGCCTTGAGTGAAAAAAACCAGTTTGAAAGAAATTTCACAAAATGTGGCCAGCTCAGTGCTCATTGAATAGCGAGAGTATTTGATGAGGTCTAAACCGCTGCCTGGCATTGTTACTTTTATTTATTTTTGTTTTATTCATTTCTTCAGCCCCCTGAATTCAGCCCACCATTGTTCTTTATCTACTTCCGCTACATACTAGTGTAAAAACAACACGAATTTCATACTTTATAATATGTATACCGTGACCACCCTGGTGGTTTTGGGCTTTCAATAACCAGCCTAATAATGCGCCTTTTGTTATTGAGCGACTACAATAATTTCCCAATGAAATTATCTTACTACGATCTCCACATTAGATACGCTGTAATAGAGTTCCGTAACCGAATTCTACAAAAATATTTTCTATTTTGAGTTTGATGGAAGTATTGACCTAATAGAAAACTGAATAGGAAGGTTATAGAAAGGACGTAGCCAAGAGGGGGTCTAGGGGTTTGGAATGAAATTTATTTTTCATTGAATTCCAAAAAAAAATCTTTTGAACTTATGGAAAATTTAATTTGGGTACATTTTGCCTTTTCGAGTATACAAAATAACAAAAAAAAAAAATACATTTGATACAGAAGTACAGCTTAGGCCTAGAAATTTTGTCTTGGGAGGGCTTCGAAATGTCATCAAAGATACGCCCAATATCAACAGTTTTTTTTATTTTTCTTAGCTTCAGCGTGATGTTTGTTTTGCATTTGGGATGAGCTTTTCCATGGGTTTCAGGAACTTAATTGTTGAATTGCAGGTTTTCTTTTTTGCAGTTTTTCATTGCGTTTCCATTGTTTTTAAATGCATTTTTCTAGATTTTTCAAGTAGACTGGAATTTGAAAAATTTGGATAGAAATGTTTAGAAACTCCTCTACTTATCATTTCTATCTCAAATTTCAAAATACAGTACTAGACTGAAATATGATAATTCTTATAGTATCTTAATCTAATATGTCTCTACTTGCGAAATAATCATTTAATCTGTTTCATTAAAATGGACAAAGATTTTTTCAACCCTAAGCTACATAGTTGAAATCAACCATCGAGCATGAGAGTCTCTATTGATTTTTTGACGGAATAAATGAAAAATGCCAGGCGAGCAAAGCGAGCCGGCTGGTTTTATTTCTCAAATCATTCAAACCAAACGATATTCCTTTTTCCAATTGAAACTCCCAAATAGATTATGTGCCATAATGTGAGCATAGTGAGACAAACATTTGTATTATTATCATCATCATTAATACAGTTCAGCTTTTAGAGTGACTGTGGAAGACGGTAGAAGTTAGGTATAAAATCAAAGGTTTTTGTGTTGATAAATGAATAACTTTTTCCAGGTTTCAAAAATCTAAAACTCCTTTTCCTTAGAATATAATTCTCGCCATAAATGATTAAATCTGAATCAAGGATGATATATTTATATGGTTTTCTCATAACTGTATATTCACCAGTAAAATATCTAGCTTACGTTTTTGATTGACAGTTGAATGATATTTGACGATTTATGAGATTATGATGATTTTTATTCTTCTGAATGAAGCAGGAATGATTCAACGTACGGTACCTAGAACCAATTAAGATATTAGAAATATTGTATATCAGTACACTATTTCAAAACAAATAATTTGCAGAACTTACAAAGCATCCATTCCACCCTCACAGGTTCCATTCTACTTGAAAAATCTAGAATAATGCATTGAGAAACTTTAGAAAAGTAACACCGCCATTACTCAAACAGAACTTACTTGTGTATCGAGTATAAACTTTCAAGCTCAGTCATCCCTGAAAACCCTTTTGCATGTAGAATCTTGAAGCTCTCGCTCTACACTCTACACAATTTCTCTATACTCTAGCTGAACCTCTGTAGAATCTGTTCCAAAAGATCTAATGATTTTCTATTTATCTGATCTCGAAAAAGCTGGGAAACGCAAATACACCGATTTAGGAAGTATCTCTGGCGTCATTTCTAAGCACTCTCAATACAATATTTGTGCACTTGATTTAACCACTGTACTAGATTTCAAAATTTCTGTTATCACTTATCGTGAAACTGAAAAAAAAGCAGAAAACGCCTATTTTGAGCGTATATTCGACGAAAGCCCTTTGAATACAGCTGAAAATTTGAACATTTTCTGTTCATTTGCTCTTGATGAAGCTCTGAAAGCTGGAAAAATGCCGATTTCAGGCGTATTGTTGGCGTAATGTTTGAGTCCTTCAACAACACCTTATACAACATTGTACACCCAATCTGAACCTATGTATCAATTTGAACATTTTTTCTCAATCAGTAATTAAAAATCTGAGAAAACTTTGGATAACGTTGGGAAAATCGATTATAATGAGCGTTTCTTCGGTGCAATTTTGAAGTCCTGTCAAGACAAAATTTCTATACCCCAGCTGAACCCGTGTACAGAATTTGAACATTTTCTGTCAATTAGTTCTTATAAAAGCCTCGAAAACGAAGGAAAGACTTGTTTGCTGGGATTTTGGGCATATATCTGAAGTTTTTCAAATCCGTTCTTAGTGCGCCTCCAGAAGGCCAACTGAACATAAATGCCGAATTTGAACGTATTTGTTTCAGTAGATTTCTAGTTCTGTTAATCGTGGATGAGTGAGTAAATGAATCAGTGCTATTTATTTCGCTTATTTATGTATAGGTATATAAAGTTTTGTGTACGATTAATTCAATTTGAAACAATCATAGCTATTGTTCTATCTGCCGTAGTATTTAATCTGCGATCGCCGACAGGGAAATAAATAACCGATTGATTGGAGCCGTTCATTGATGGTATGCTAATCAGCCGATACACGCCAGGGTTGAGCAAAATGAAGTAATTCAATTTAGGCGAGAATTAAGTGGAGAGCAGAGCGGCTGTGCGCCGCTATAAAAGAGTTGATATTAATTTGTATCGGAGCCCCCTGTTCTAGAAGGCCCGCTAAGTGCCTGCTGAATGAATAATAATTGGGACAATTGAATTGTCGGCTAAGGTGAAGTCCAGGCCCGAAAGTTATTAATGAGAGAAGAGACCAGTTGGCTGGTCAAAGAGTGCAGAGAAGAACATAGTAGGAGAGAGAGTGAGAGAGTATGAGGCGAGCCAAGCTAAGCCAAATTAGTGGGCGTAGCAAGCAGGCAGCAGGCAGCAGGCAGCAGGCACCAGGCAGTCATCATTAAATTAGAGTGAACACGCATACAAGAGAGCAGTGTGCCTGTGCCTTTCCATTTAGCCCCTCCATTAAGACTCAATTTGTTTTCTTTCGAATGGGATGAACGTTGATTATTTTGTAATGGACCGTTATTGATTTAAATGTTTCGGCTCGGCTGAAACGGTACGCCGACTAGCCGCTTGTTTCCAAACAGTAGCAATAGCAACTGACACGGTGTCCGACTGATAACCCGCTAATTTGTCTCTAACCTGCTAATTTGTATGCCTTCACTCTTAACCGCCCTACTAAACTGCTCTATACCACACACCCTGAGTCTCTTTGGAGATACTATGGCCACAATTCACCATTGTCATATAGTTTTATACCCTCATACCGATTTAAAAAAGGAGCTGTACCTTTTTGCTGATAATATCAATGTGATTACTTCATGACGTGGGTGTGGATACTAAAGTGAAGGATGATACAATATGTCAGGTGGAATGGAACTCATTTGATAATACAGCGATATAAGACTGAATTGCGACGCTCAAGCAAAATAGACTAGGAAAATCTATCTTGGCAGAGTTTTAAAGACGGGAAAGAAAAAGTTAGAATGGAATGACGCGGAATGAATGGGAAGAAACTTGCCATTTTAATTATTTAAAATTCAGCTATTATAAATAAAAAATTATTAATTTGATTCACAACATTCAAATGCTATATATTTCTGGTTTTCCAGTTGATTATTTACTTTTAATAACAACGATCTAGAATTCTAAGAGTATCTGTATATCCTCTGTGTTAGGGAATTTGAGGTTCTCAAGCTTTTCAGTAACCTTGAAAACGCGTGTGTCATCATATATTTTTCACGAGATTTGTTATGGAAGGAAACAGGTGTAGGCTCGGGACCATTCGATTCTAATATTGTTTTAAAAAATGTATAGTATATCACAGACATAAGGGACTTTTAGTAAAAGTAACCTTTTATAGAAGGAAAGGATCCAAGAGGATCCTATATTTTCCAAAATAAATACGCAAGGTAAAAGCATTTCTTTGACTTTACATGGATTAATCAACCGACCGAATTTACCATGAACCAGAGTGAATGCAATTTACCTGTTTTTCCGCTTTACTGTTGTACACTTGTTATGTATCCTGTATTCAGTTTTTATTCCGTCTTGTATTATAAAACTATCTTGCTACTACATAGCGTGCGTTATCAAAAATAATATAATCCTACATCTAAAGGTCATAAAATAAATATGAGCGATCTGGTGTTTGTGTTTTTCAAGAGACTCAAACAAAAACAATTCTATATTGAAATTGAAATTTCTATTTGTCAGCGACTCAACATTCCTGAGCTAACAAGGACTTGCGTTACTGTTGTGAGATGTATCTCATTGGTTGTTTGTGTAATTATTTTATGGGGATGGTGATGTACAAATGAATCCTAGATTATAAAGCTGATCACACATGGGTGTTCGATTAAATTAGTTTTTTGTTTTTTTCTGTAGATTATAGTACACGCTTGCTTATACACCACTTTATAATGCACGTAGCTAACAAGTTCCAATGAATTCAACAAAGTATGCCCGGTCAACAGAAGGTGAGTGAATCACCAACATTTTAAGGTGGGCTTCGAACCTCCAGGAAGTAAATCTATAACACTATTTGTCAGGTGATCTCAGTAAAAGAAAAGTTGTACTGGATTTGAATGTCCGTGTCATGTAAAATAATTGACGAAAATAATTACAGAAATAAAGCTGATTCATTTTAAAATGTCATGCAGAATAGAAACTCAGCTTGGGTATCAACTTGGGGATTAGTAAAGAAACATTTTACAAACTTACTATTGTTGTTACATACATGTTTCATACTACTTACCCAAAAGAGTTTCATGCAACACTGAATATGTTAGTTCCAATATTATGGATAGTTTGGTTTCAATTATTCCTTACAAAACAATCTATCATTAGATTGATATGATACATACAAAGTATTCATACAAATATCACATTCTCATAAAATGTTACTTATGGTTTTATTGTTATATTCCAACTACAAACTTCACATAAGTCTCATCTATGTTAAAATTTAGGTATTTTTCTCCTTCCGTCCCAATTCGAATGCCAGTATCCCGGAATTGATACTAGTGGAGAAAATTGATAGCTATCATGAATCTAAAATTCATTTTCACATTACGTTGTATTGTTTTTGTAGATAATATTGATTTATTAATGAATAGTATTCACTTGCTGTCCATTAAACAGAACAACTTATTGCTCTCTCACAGGTTTGTTTTGAAGTCGACTCAATTTGAGAATGCTGTGAGCATTATTACTGCCAACTTCCAAGTCGAGCTGTAACCTATAAGTGTTCAGAATCTAAGATGGCCCGATCATAAATAATGAAGGTGTACCACCGAAGGTACCACACCGACAATAAGTGTTGATTTATTTTGCAAACAACTACAAACTTGAGGCTTTACCGTATTTCCTAACACTGAAAGTACTAAAAACTCACTTCTTATTATGCCCCTCCAGGCTTCAAAGAGAAATTAACATTATCGGCATACTGTGCACCCTTTGTTCCAATGAAGGATGAACACAAGAGATACAGCTCATTTTATGATCAGGTTGTAACAAAGACGATATTGATTAGTAGGAGGGAGGAGTTCTCATTCCTTTAATTTTTCAAAGGAAAAGAGTGTTCAAATGATATACAGTATTTAACAAATATTCCTTGGCACTAAATTCTTGTAGAAAAAACGTTAAATTTTATTCCTATATCATGGATTTATCAAATAAATAACATGAAATTATCGGTAACTTCTTTATTAATAATTCATTACGAATCACTATGAAAATTTAAAGTTTAACGAAGGCTCTCTGGTCTAGATCACTATGATTTTTGTTCAAATAAATCAGTATAATATTGTGTAACCAATGTTCAAATACATAATTAAGATATGCAAATTAATTGTTATCATGAAATTAAAATTATTCCGTGACACATAGTTGTAGTTGACTATTGTAGTTTGAAATATTGTATTGACTCTTGTTGTGATCTTGACATGCTCACGAATCATCTTCAATGAAAATTATTTCATCTGATACTGAAACTTACGGTTTCAAATGTAATCTATTGAGAAATCATATGTTGATTGGAACGTCACCGTGGGATTAATAATGAATAGTTCAGTTTTCGATCTGGCCTAATGGCATCAAGTTTTTCAAGTTAATGTTGTATTTTCTCTCATTTAAGAAAATAAACGAATACTTAGTATCAACTATTGTGATTGGGTCAGAAATTTTTGTAACTTTTTTCATCATTATTTGCTTATCCATATTATAATCTGATTTAATGACTGAAACAGTTTTCGAATATTCTGTAATTGTATTCACTTCCCTTTTCAGGGCTACTGAAACACAATAAGAATTATCCATAAAATAGAATTATAGTACTCTTTAAAATTAATAAAATAATAAAACAAGAATACTTGCAATCTTTCTCCACTGACATAGAGGTGATTTCCGCAACGGTTTTCTGCACTTTTCCTCTACAACCTCCCAATCCACAGTGCAAGTGTTGAATGGTGCGTTCAAGGTCTTATTTTTCGTGCTGCATAAGCATCAGTAGCACCTGCTCTTCCTTTAACTTTCGACCAAGAATATCGGCTTTGTTTCCCTCAAAATCTTGAAATTTTCAAATGTCAAGCATGCTGTTCAGCTTTTTCAGCTTCTTGTAGAGAGGACTGAACATTCATTCAATCAATTTTTATTAGTTTACTAACAGACAGTTTATGGGGTCTGTAATAGCATAGATAATCATTTATATCGTTCAAATTCACTGTGATTAAGAAAATGTCTTTTAGTTGTTTCACCAAATGATGATTTTCATGAGTTGAATGTTTAATTGCAATTTCACAGGCATCATACCAATCAATACACTGTTCTAACCTCATTTCCAATTCACTATCAGCTTGCATCCACTTGCATGGGTCCATGATGAGCGAATGAAGAAACTATACATATGTCAGTACTAATATAGAGAAATTAAATGGTTCCTGCCCCTTCCCTCCAATGCAACATACACGAGCAGTATGATATTTCAATGCTTGCATACAATAAACACATTGAATTTCTTGTCCATTATAGAAAAAGCCATATCTTGCAAAGTTTTTCTTTTCTGTATTTGAATAGAAAAATTGACATTTTTTCATGCTAAGCATTCTATTGTTTTCGCACATGAAATTTGGAGATGAGTCCATATTTTTCATTATCAATGAATTATAATGAACAGCCGCGAATAGGGCACATCGGCCCCCCGGATTGCGATGATGAATTTCACAGGCATTATAACACCAAGAACTTGTAAAGTAGTTAAAATTTGGTTTCTCAATTTCATCTGGTAAACAACATACATTTTTGTGTAACCTTCTAAGAAACTTAGCTTTCTCTGTACCTTTTGTGTAGATTTTATCATATCCTTCAAAATAAGATATCAATAATTTGTCTGTATAAATAAAATGACCATCTTCCCAGCGTATTTTGTGATAATTGTTCTCTGCCCATGTTGCTTGCTTACGCAATTTAGCATTCAATTCCGACTTTGCAAATGGCAACTTGAAATGCAACACAACAAAGCTATTTAGATGATCTACGATTCTGATTTCTTTCACGATAATTTGATTAGAATTTCCCTTGAACCAATGCATGTCGACTGTTGCGAATTTTTTACAGGAGAGAGTTTCTTCCTTCTGTTCGATGATGTGCTCTGTTTTCTCCTCCTCCTCCTCCATCATCCTCCTTTGTCCTCCGTGCTCCTCCTCCTTTGTCCTCCTTTGTCCTTCGTTCTCCTCCTGTGGTTTAGGTGTACTACATCTTGATTGATAGTAGAACAAGTCTTGTTCAACGTCAAGATCACACTGGATCCCAATAGATCGTGTTTTCTTCTCAGAATTAGAAGACATTATAGGTGTACTACATCTTGAGTCATAGTAGATGCTGTCTTCCTCATCATCAAGATCACACTGTATCCCGATAGAGCGTGTTTTCTTCTCAGAATTAGAAGACATTGTAGATGTTAACCGATCAAAGCTAAAACCTCAAATGAGTAAAATTTGAAAAATGCAATACTTATATAGCTTGTGCTCTATCGAGAAATTACTGAACTTCCTTCACCATGGAAGTAAGAGGAGTGTACTCCATGATACGATCACTGATTAAAATGCAATAAGCGGAAGTATTTGGAGGTACAGCTTCCTTGAATTCCATATCTAACCTAATATCTGTGGAGGATTTCAAATGAGAAGATTGATGTGAACAGTCAATTACAATCAGGGGTGTTTTAGTACAAAATGTGTCAAAATCAATCTCTGTTCCAAGCTCACTATTGATACTATGGTTATAGTAGGCCAACGCAAAATCCAAAAACATTTGGTACATCAATTGTTGTTTACCAAGGAGGTTTTCATAAGGAAAATAGTCAGAGTTCAAGTAGACCTTTGCATTCTGAAGATTACAACTATCAAATTCCGAGATTGATTTATTAATTTTATTCTTACGATCTGTTTGAAACGCTAAAACAACATACTTTGGTGTGTCGAGATGGGATGTAGTTTTTACTGCCCAAGAATGAACAGTGCTATTTTGTAAATTTGGTAATTCTGAAATCTCCCAATGACGAAAGCTCAGCTTCAGCGGTGTATCAGCTGATTCTGTAAATCTCAAAAATTTCAACCTCACATGATCTTCTAAAGTAATATGGGGAATTCTCCATTGAAGCTTCGTTATTTTTATATTAACATTTGTTGCTTCTGTAGATTCGATGCAATTGAGATCTGTTGGTGATCTTAATAATACTCTAATAATCAAGCAATCTCAAAAATTTCAACCTCACATGATCTTCTAAAGTAATATGGGGAATTCTCCATTGAAGCTTCATTATTTTTATATTAACATTTGTTGCTTCTGTAGATTCGATGCAATTGAGATCTGTTAATGATCTTAATAATACTCTAATAATCAAGCAATCTCAAAAATTTCAACCTCACATGATCTTCTAAAGTAATATGGGGAATTCTCCATTGAAGCTTCGTTATTTTTATATTAACATTTGTTGCTTCTGTAGATTCGATGCAATTGAGATCTGTTGGTGATCTTAATAATACAAGTTCTTGTTTCAAGTTTAAAATTATTCTTTGAAAGTCTTCAAAAAATGGTAAAACTAATTTAAGAGGTACACAGAATGTAAACTTATCATCTTTTAGTGTATATCCTGCTCTGTCAAACCCAGCCAAGTGATATGTGTTTTTATCAAACATATTTTTCACTAGTATAGCTTTAATTGTTGATGTTAATCCAATTAGTCTTGATTTAGAAATTTCTTGTCCAGCCAATTCATATCAAATTTCATCAAAGAGATTTCCAATGGGGTTACTGGATAATATATACTTAGCTTCTATCGGATCATCCCCGGCCTTCGCAGCTGGTTTTGTACACTTCACCTCCCCCTCAATAAATATAAATGATTTGCATGGAAGACTGTACTGATCCATAGAAGCCACATGGATGCGAGCTTCATCTGAGGGTTTAATTTCTTGACCCGAATATACTGTATGAGTATGGAACTGAAATTTAGTAATATCATTATAGAACTCGAGTTGATATTCAACATCAAGAATTTCACTAATTGCTGCACCATACATGACGCCAATCTACTATAAATCCCAACTTTTCCAATATTCTCGCACTTTTCGGTGATATAGCACATAGCTGTTTAGGTGTTGACTCTATCACGTTCAAACCTCACAAATGCTAGTGTGAGGTTTGAAAATGAGGAATCCCATTTCAAGTTCTTTGTTTTTCACGAATGTGAAGTCTAATTGTAATTATATCTCCCCGGAAATCAATAAACGATCCTTCTTGATCGTTTACCTTTACATTAATGCTTTAAATTCTATGTGTGTTTAAAGGCATATAGATTATTGGATTAGGCGTTTCATTTATCAAATACCCACTAGGTACTCTAGGTGAGAACTTGTATATAATATGTTTCTGTTTGCCATCAGAGTAACTCCCACAGGCTATATTGCACTCAACTACAATATTTGTTAGTCAAACAAATGTGTATAATGTTGAGTCAATATTTGTTATGCTAACTGAATGCTGAGAATAATACCATTTATTCGGTTGTAATAAAACATTATCAAAACCAAGCATTTTTCCTATTGAAGTAGATGATGTAAAGTCAATAGGCTTATCAGAACGAATTTCGAGCTTCATAGTATTCATGTTAGCTCTTATATTAAGTTTCTTTTCATCACTATTCAATTTAGTCTTTAAAGCTAATATAATGTCATCAACTCCATACGCACCTGTATCAAGATCAATTAATTTATCACCATATTTGAAGGTAGAATTTTTACCTTTTATAACATTTGCAATGCTATTGTAAGTACAGAAATTAATCAATCCAATTTCCCATTCTTTATTTTTATCCAAATCGAGAATTTCTTGCAAATGTTCATAGAGATCACTTGATCTAGATCGTAATGTAATAACAACCATCTTATATGTTTTCGGTACAAATACTGGACTACAACTGGTTCGCAAAAAACAAGAGCATAAGGTGTCAACATATATTTGTATGTAATGGTTGCATGTGCTCAACATTGTAAAAAATATTTACACCTGTTTCTTTTTTCCAATATTTATTCAATTCATAAGGTGGTTGTAAATTACCAATTGGATCAAAATAGTAAACATTTGATCCTCATTTCTTATAACCAACCCAGTGTGTACCATGTCCAGATTGAGTGTCTAAATTAACAATACAATTCTCATTTTTTAGAATTTTATTAGGTAATGTATCTATCATGTAAACACCTCGTAGGGGAATTTGTAATAATTTACACCATTTTATTAGATCATGATTAGACAATTCACCATCGATATTCATTTTTTCACCTTCTTTGTCTTTCTATGTTTTTTAACTCCTTTTTTACTTTTTTTCTTCGGGAATAAACTTACACCATATGGTGAGGAGGAGGAGGGGTTGGGCCCAATCAAAATACGACCACCAGTCGAGATTGGAGGGTATGGTTTCAAATAGTAACCTCTACCTGCAATATGCTGTTTCAACTGAGCAATAGCTTTTTCCCTTATCGAGGTGCTATGAGTTTTCCTAACACTTGTGCTCTTCTTCTTCTTTCTCAAACCACCGCCAAATGCTGCTTTAGCTTTCATCACGTTTGTTACAAGATAACTTAGTGCTTTTTCACTAAGAGATGTTTTTAGATTCTTGAATATATCCCATGCTGTGTTTGCAAGAGCTCTGTCTGCAATCACTCATGACTTATTATCACTATTTTCAGTGTATGCTATATCATGTACCTTACAGGCTCTATCTAATGAATTTATACCTTGATCACCTCTCTTTAACCTTTCATTAACCTTGGTGCCAGGCCCACACCACTGATAGCCGCCAGGTAAGTGGATTCCAGGGGATGCATTTATCAATTTATTTATAATAGTTGATGTAATGTCCCCCGCAGTACCCGCTATACCTTTGACAATTTTGCTAGCCAAACTCAAGATTCCTCCCCCTCGTTTCCTAGAAGATAACTTTCTTCTACATACCATTTTTCATTACCTTTCAACTCAATAGTTGAACATCGACTGAGGTTAATTAATCAAACACTTAACCTCAATCGAGAGAAAAAGAAATTGTCTCACTAAGTGCTTTATATATTACTACAAAGTTGGTATGTTTTAATCAATAGGGAATACAATTTTCTATCATCATGTGTCTTATTAACACACTTGTTAAGTATGTTGTAAGTTTTGTAGAAATTGCAAAGAATTGAATGTTCATCAATCATAAATCTATACCAATGTCTTAGACTAACATCGAGAGAAGCATCTGTTGAATTGACACATGATTTGATATAAGATAATGTATGATTTCTTACTAGCAGTGATTCCTGCATCAATTGAGGTGTTTCCAAATCCCTAATCTTATTTCATACATTTTGTATAGATTCCAATACTCTCTTACTATCATTTTGCATTGAATCATATTTTTTCAAAGCAATATGGAAAAGTAATAGCATATTCACACAACATATTATAAAGAGAAGAACAAATAAAACTCTCTATACGATTATCTTCATTGCACAACTTCTCCCTTCAAGTGTTGTAAGCATACTGATAAAAATAGATTGCAATATCTATAGTGAGTGTATAGTGCTAACAGATGGAAGAGAATCTCGCAACAAGGTCAAGACCGACATGTAGTGCATGCGTGTGCGCGCGCAGCAGCAACTATAAAATAGCTTCTCTTGTGACCGAACACTCATTGACTGTCTAAGAGCATTACTATTCTTGCGTGAACTATTCTATATTCATTGACTGTTCAGTTACAAGAGGATCTATTCTTGCGTGAACAGTGTGCTATTCCACATCTTCTTCTTTGACACAACAAACAGGTGAGAATTAAAAACAATTTTTATAAAAACAATATTACAATTTATTATTAATCACTACAATATTTACATTATATACTACTACTACTTGTAAAGCATCTCACCACAACATGGTATGACAATAAGATTGTTAAATTTTAACAATCTTAATGTCAGTCCATGTAGCAGTGACATGCTTCACCACTATTGCTAAATTTTTACAATTAGCATTAAATTTAATAACTTTTACGGGGGAAATTATGGATCAAAATCTCTGAGGTAGATATACCTCAGAGATTTTCTTTGTAGATGAAATGTTTATTTTTAATATTATTCTTCTCCCGTGGTGGTTTGTTTCCTCACGAGCTGAGATGATACTATGCGGGACATCTTTCACCAGCTTGCGGAGAGGCATCCACAGTTTAGCTGTGGGTCTATTGATGATTGAAACAAAATCATCCTGATTGTCATCATCCCGCGCCGCCTCCTCTAGTAGTGGAGCCATGGAGGAGTTCTCACCTTCATATGCACGTTGTTTCTGTTAAATAAAAATAAATCTATGATTAGTAACTTATTATAATTTGTTTCAGATTATCAACTACTTGTGATCAACAGATTATTGTCATAATCTCAACTTGATATCATCAGATTGACAAGACATTCTCTACACAAAGTGAGTAATATCAGTTATTGAAATAATATTTCTTGCTTCATATTGCAGAAATCAATAGTGATGCATACATCAAATTAATAAGCAAACTCTTTCAATGTACATTGCAACAAATAACTATCAACTGAATCAGTAATTTTCTCAACACATCACTTCAATATTATATTCTATTATAGCACAAAATAGTATGCATGATTAGTACAAATAATATGTAAGCATCAAAATATTCATCTTATTCAATTTTTGACTGAAGTCTAATCAACTAGTAAGCTTGATCAGTTCAATTTCAAAAAGTAATCATTATAATATTCATGAATTCAAAATATACACATCTTAACTGAACTCTAATCATTTAATATCACATTGTGCATGCATGTAATACAAAGACATCTATTGGAAATTAGTTTTTTTCTCAGTAAAGTGAGAAATTTATTAGATAGTAGCATGCATTCAACCTAATCACTTCAAATAATTATATTTCTTGACTTCATAAAACAACATAGAAGTTGCTCAATTCAAATGAATATATCAATGTAATCATCATATTCATGAACTCAAATATACATCTTATTCAATTCTGAACTGAACTCTGAAGTTGAATAGTCTCATTTCCTATATTACAATTCATTATCAAGAAATAATTCTTGATTGAAATTGTCTTTCAAATCTAATCAGATTCATCAATTTCTCACAATAAATTGAACTCTAATCATCAAATATCACAATGTGAGTACATGTAATGTGAACAGATCTATTGGAAATTAGTTTTTCTCAGTAAAGTAAGAAATTTATCAGATACTACCAAGCTTTTAGTAGCAAGCTTTCAACAAATTAATGACAACATATAAAGATTTAAAATTATCTGTTCACATAACATGTTAATAATATTTGAAATAACTAACCTTTGAGGGTACAAAGTTGGTTTCCTCATCCTCCTCCAGAAAGCACAGCTTCCTCTTCCCCTGTTGCTTGTTGGAAATCATCGTGAGCGGTACACGTCTCGGTGCCCACTCCAGATGAGATGGTGGTGGTGTGTCCGGTACAATGAATTCCTCACTGCTCATCCCTCACTCCACAAAGACACCACGGCTCTTCAGCGGTGAGTCCTCACAGTCAGATGCAGCAGCAGCAGCAGCAGGGGGAGCAGCAGTGGTATTGGCGGGTGGAAGCTTCTTCTGTGCAGCTTGCGCTGCCCAGTAAGATGGGAAGGAAGTGCTTTGTTGTTGAGGAGGAGTATCTGGAAGAATGTAGTCCTGACGCATAGATGATGAGTCCATGATGACGAGGATATGTGTAAGAGGAATGTGACTAGTGCTCGAATGAAGCTGGCAAATCCAATAACCACTACTTATATACTCATTCGTTTCTCTCTCTCTGTTTTAGGATGAGTGAGAGATAGTTCATTTTCCCGCTTATCACATCCTTGACATACAAATCCATTCTAACATGCACAGCAAGGTGCATTTAGAGAAAAAATATCAAATTCTCACAATGCACTAATATAAAATTTCTCAGTTCCAGATATAATATCTCAAATAACAATATTTCGAATGTGAGAGCAATGTAATATCAAATCTCTTCATTAATTTTCATAATTAACATCACATGTTGACTTGCTAAATTTCTTCTCAATATTATTGTGATTTTCATTATGTTCGTTGATTTCACAGAGTTCGAGTGTGCACTACTGCATAATCACTCCAGTCTTTGAGGAGGAAAGACGTATGAAGAACTAGTCTGAGAGTTGGAGTGTAAGCAGAGAGAGAGAGACAGCACAACACATCATTCATTGCATGTAAGTATGATACAATTCTTTATTTTTCTAAACATGATTTTTTCAGAACTTACTTCTTTCCTGATACTACTACAATGCACTTATTCCTAACAAATCACTAATATCTCGATTCTGATTAGGAATTACTTCTACAACAGTGTGCATATTGTACAATATCCAGCTTGTTTTCCCACAGCATCTTCTTCTTCAACATTTGTCTTTTCTTTTCCATTATAGCTCATCTTTTTATATATACAAAACGGAACATGTATCACTTTTTCATAGGGATTTTCAATAATATATTTGCAATATACACATTGCAGATATGATTTCTCATGTAAAAAATATCCATTCATTGCAAAATAGTCTGCTCTATCAATAAATACCGAGAGCTTGAATGGTTCTGGATGATGGAAAGTTAAAACTCGTTCTTCATATTGCCGTAGAGTATTATTATCAAAATTCTCCTCTTCACATGAAATATTATCTTCTTTGTGCCATCCACAATTTGGACTGCATCACTCATGTTCCTTACTAAGATCGTCTGTTGCCAACCAATTTTCTAAATATACTGAACAAAACACACATTGAACAATGTCAGGTGCTCGCACAAATTTAAAACCCTGTTTAGCCATATTTTGAGGTGACAACAGACTCGATTCTAATTTCCAACGATTATCAAATGTTAATAACCTCAATCGTTCGTGCATGAAAATCTGATCCTGAGATAACATTTTTTGCACTGTACTTGCAGCTTGTCAAATCACAACTGATTTTTTAGATTAATGTTTACTTGTTTTTATATCTAATTCTGTGCCATAGTGATATATTCTTTGTTTGTTTTCAGCAACCCGCTAGTAGCAGAGATGGAGCATAGCAGAGAACACAGGGTTGGAGGCATGAGTTCGCAAGCAATTTGCTATCGCATTTCCTTCGAAAACGTAGCACCTGACATTGAAAATGTGCTTCAAAACTCAAAAGCTCGTGTTTTTGAGATAATAAGAGAACACACTGCACTTTTCGAAGGAAATGTGAAATGGTTTTTAGTATTAAATGTATTATTGTATAAGATGGTAGTTTTATAATCAGAGGAATCTGAAGCTGTTTGGGTGGGTGTTGAAGAAGATTGACTCGCTTGATGTAAATGTGATTAGATATAATCCAATATACACAAGCAGTTATATTCAAACACCCCAGTTCATCAAAAATAAGACATGTGTTATCAAGTTCAAAAATCTTTCTGATAAAAAGTGTTTTCTGTGGAGTGTTCTAGCCTATTTTCACCAGAAACCAAATAACACACACTTAACGGTGAATCATTTGAGCAAATTTGCTCACAGTTTCAACTCGCAGAGTTAATTTCCCAACCACCGATTGCGGCATACAGAAATTTGAAATTCTTAATACAGACATCGCAATTCATGTTATCGCGTACGACAACAAAAAGTTTTTCCCCTATTGAACAAGCATATTTTGTATGCGTAAATATCAAATTAATCTATTAATGTTGAAAGGCAATGCAGGAAAAACACATTTTTGTTTAATTAACACCACGAATGGGAAAAACGGATTGTCGTGTCTTCTTTCTCACCTTTCGAAAAATGCTCATCAAGTAGATGTTTGTAATTTCTGTTTTCACAGATTTATAACAAACAAATCTAAAAATTGTGATGGGAAAGCAAATTTGATGAGACATCTAGAGCTTTGTTCAAAGTTCCAGTCTCAGAGAACTTCATACCCAAAACGAGGTGAGACAATCAAATTTAAAAAACTCGGTTTGACTTTGAAGAAAAAGTATACAATCTACGCGGATTTGGAAACATTTGTTGTGAATATGGATGGTAATGAATCTGAGGATGTACCTATCACCAGAAGTTACACCAAGAAAATGGTGCGTCATATTCTGTGCGGGTATTGTTTCATTGTAATTGATGTGAATGGAGATATCGTGTACGGCCCAGTACTCTATAGATCAAGTAATATCAATGAAAAGATCATGGAGAAATTTCTCAAGGAAATAATCGAACTGGGCGATTTATTGAGTGCAGATATAAAATGCAAAATTCCGATGAAGCATTTAAGTGAGCGTCAGCAATGCGAATTTCAAAACGCTGATAAGTGTGGCCTTTGTGATGAAGTTTTTACCGAAACAGATACAAAGGTACGCCATCATGCACATGAAAATGGAAAGTTTTTGTGTGCTGCTCATGTGTCGTGTAATTTAAATACTTGAACTGACAATATGATTAGCTGTTACTTCCATAATTTTAGCAGATTTGACAGTCATTTTATTCTAAAAGCTCTCAGAAAATGTAAAAAAGAAATTTCCTGTATTGTCAATACATCAGAAAGATTTTTGACATTGACAGTGGGAAAAATTAAGTTTTTAGATTCATATAAATTTATGAATGAATCTTTAGAAGTATTAGTGCGCAACTTGGTAGATAGTACAGATATGGAATCGAATTTCAAACGTCTGTTTTCAGTATTTAATGACCCTGATCTCGAACATGGGCAACTCTTGTTAAAAAAAGGAGTATATCCCTATTCGTACATATCTTGCCCTGAAAAATTCGCTGAGACCTCTCTCCCTCCGATAGAATGTTTTTATAATGATCTTAACGATACACCCCTCTCCCCCAAAGAATATGAGCATGCACAAAGAGTGTTCTCAACATTCAAGTTGAAATCTCTCGGCGAGTATCATGATTTCTATCTGTGCCTAGAAATCATGCTATTAGTTGAGGTTTTCGAAGAAATGAGGTCAACGCTTTTTAGGTCATATGGCCTCGATGTGACTCATTTTCTTTCGCTTGCTCATTACACTTGGAATTGTATGTTAAAGTTCACCTGGGTTGAACTCCAATTGATTAGCGATCCCAATATACATCTAATGTTTGAATCAGGAATGTGTGGTGGTGTTTCGTTTATTGGCAAGCGTTATTGCGAAGCCAATAACAAACATATCCCTGACACATATGATCCCACAAAACCAAGTAACTATTTGCTTTATATAGATTGTAATTCTTTGTATGCCCACTCTATGAATCAATTCTTACCTTATGGAAATTTCAAGTTCCTCTCAGAGGAAGAAATCCATGCTCTTGACTTTACAAATTTGGAGAGTGAATCAGAAACTGGTTATGTAATTGAATGTGATCTCAAGTACCCACAGGAGTTACATGATATGCATGCCAATTTCCCTCTCGCTCCACTTCATCAAATTCCTCCTAGCGAATTGTTCTCTGAGTACCAAACCAAAGAAACAGTCAAACTCTGACTAAAAAACTCATGAACACACTTTTTGATCGAGAGAGGTACATTGTTCATTACATGAATTTGAAGCTGTACCGTCAACTCGGATTGCAATTAACAAAAGTACATCGCGTCATTAGCTTTTCCCAATCACCTTGGTTGAAGAACTACATTGAGTTCAATACCTGTAATAGGCAAGCTGCAAAAAATAAATTTGAAGTCTCATTCTTCAAACAGATGAGCAATTTAATTTATGGGAAGACATTACAGAATAGTCGGCATCATTGTAATGTTCAAATTATCACAGACGCCAAGTGTCTAGATAAGTACATTTCAAATCCCCTATGTAAACGTTGGCAGAGATAAGTTTGGATGTGATTGTGGTTTTCTTGCGAAAGTTGGAACTAAAAATGAATAAGCCAATCTATTCAGGTTTCTGCATCCTGGATTTGAGTGAACTACACATGTATGATTCTTTCTACTGTAAATTGCAAAAAATCATACCATGGCAACACATCCAGCTTTGTATGACTGATACAGATAGCTTCCTCTTATCGTTGGAGACACCCAATGTCTACCAAATGATAAGAGAAAATCTAGAATTGTTTGACACTTCAAATTACCCAGCTGAGCACGAATGCTTCTCCAATGAGAGGAATAAAGTTGTAGGGAAATTTAAGGATGAGGCAGCTTCAATTCCTTTAAAATCTTTTCTGGGATTACGGGCGAAATTGTATTCATATTTTGTAAATAATGAGAAGGAGGAAACTGTAAATAAGAGTGTAGCAAAAGGTGTGAAGACACATGTAACAAATAGAAAACTTAGTTTTGACTTGTATAAGAAATGTTTGATTGAATGATGCCAACATATAGAAAAAAGTAATATGTTGAGATCCTTCAATCATAACATGCATCAAATTGAATGCGCAAAGGTTTGTTTAAGCCCGTTCGATGACAAGCGCTTTATTGCAGAGAACGGAATTGATACATTACCATTCGGTCACTACAAAATAGCAAACTGATTGCACAGATCAGTGTGTGTGTAACGAGGTAGTGACCAACACATCAAATTCTGTTTCAAGTGTGTCTTCACACAAAGAAGAAGAAGAATGAGTTATATTAGAGCAAAATTAGCAGCAGAGCTTCACACTGCTGCACGTGTAAATTACCCCACACGTAGATATGAGTTGAAGAATGAGAACGATTTATATCAATCAGATCTGATTGAGATGGGTAGCTTATCTAAATTCAATAAAGGATATTGTTATATTTTAGTTGTTATTAATTGTTTTACTAAGTACGCTTATTGTATAGCTTTAAAGAATAAGACTGCACAAAGTGTTTATAATGCATTCGAATCCATCATTCGTAAGAATAAACATATGCGTTTTTTCCAGACAGATGGAGGGAAGGAATATTTTAATAAGCATGTGAAAGATTTGTTAGATAAGTATAATATCAAGAATTATTCTGTTTTTACTGATAAGAAAGCTAGTATCGCTTAGAGATTTAATCGTACAATAAAATCAAAAATATATCGATCTTCAACTGAACGTGGGAGTAAAAACTGGGTTAATAACTTACAAAATATTGTAGATGATTATAACAATACAGTACACAGTAACATTGGAATGTGACCTAAAGATGTAACTGAAAAACATTGTAAACGTGTTTTAGAATCACTAAACTCTGAATACAATAGATGATTCAAATTAAAAGTGTTGAAACCAAAATATAAGCTAGGTGATATTGTGAGAATTTCTAAAAAGAAACAGATATTTGATAAAAAATATCTAATGAATTGGTCACCCGAATATTTCCGAATTGTGAGCATACATCCCACAAGACCTATCACTTACTCATTAGAAGATCTTAGTGGTGAGATAATACAGGGTAGGTTTTATCAAAAAGAAATTAAAAAAAAACACATTTGAATTAATCTGAAAGAAATGTTTATTTGATAGAAAAAATATTGAGACGAGATAAGGATAAGTTGCTTGTGAAATGGATTGGATTTCCACAACCATCATTCATAAATCGAGAGAACTTATTAGAGTAAGATTATAAATAATTAGAGTAAGATCATATGTTAGATCACATGGTATAATTTTATCGATTCACATTTGTTGTAAATAATTAGAGTAAGATCATATGATGTAAATAAATTACATTATATAATTATCTATCCACATTTGTTGTAAATAATTAGAGTAAGATCATATGATGTAAATAATGTACATTATATAATTATCTATCCACATATGTTGTAAATAATTAGAGTAAGATCATATGATGTAAATAATGTACATTGTATAATTATCTATCCACATCTGTTGTGGATAATCATTGTAATATTTTTTACATTGTGTGTTTTTTAAATAAAAACAACTTGAATTGAATGTTCACTCTTTCATTTCTCATTTTTGTCATAGAGAAGTGTGAAGTAGTAGTAGTAGCATGTGGCACAAGGTGTCTAGATGTTGAATGGGTGAGTACATGTATGTGTGTCACCTAGAAACGCTTCATTAGCGAGTGAACCACACACGTAAAACAGTTCGTTCTGTTTGTATATCTCACTTTCTCAACATGAACAAACTCATCATTGTAAATTTTGATAAGATAATTGCACAAGAGGAAAAGCCTGTATGGTGTAAGAATGGGGCATTGATACCACATAACGCTAGAATTCTCATCGTGGGCCCATCTGCATGCGGTAAAATGAATTTATTGTTCAAGTTGATTTTTCCCAAAAATGGATTGAGATTTAAACATATTTATTTAAATACTAAAAGTCAATATCAAGATAAGTACTTGTTTTTAAGAAAAGTCTTTTCAAAAATGAAAGGTTTTGAATTTCATGTGAATGATATTCCCGAGAAAATTCCACACCCAAATAATATACCACAATATTCTCTAGTTATATTTGACGATTTACAACTAAGTCACACACCTCAAATAAGAGATTATTTTACTATGGGTAGACATTGTAATATTGATACAGCATATTTAATTCAAAGTTATGGTGCAACACAAAAACATTTCACCAGAGATAATGCAAATATGATTGTTATATTCAAAATTGATCAATTATCACTCAAATTAATACATAGAGACTATGTGGGTGAAGATATTTGCTTCAGAGATTTCAGTAAATTGTGTTCAAATGTGTGGAATTCTAAGAAGCATAGTTTTCTTACTATTATGACTGAATGTGTGACTAATAGTGGAAAATATAGGCAGGGTCTGGATAACTTTATTGACATTCAGTAGAGAGTGAGTAGCAGTGAAAGAATGAGGATGTCTCATAGAAGACAAAACGCTAGTGTTGCTCTAATCGATAAGATTGAGAAATTGAGGAAAGTTATTAGAGATAAACATAGAAGCATTGTACATTTTGAAAAGCAATCTGACGATTACAGAGAAAAACTTTTTAAACCGATTATCACACCTCTAGTTGAAATGGGGAAAACTAAATCTTCTCACCAATCTGATCAGAGTTTTATACCAAAAAAGGAGGAAGAAGAAGAAGAAGATGAAGAAAGTATGGAACTAGGAGAAAAACATGATGATATTAGTGAAACAATAGAAGTTGCATCACCATCAGCAGCTGAAAAAGATCTAAGCGTGAACGATTCAAGTATATTTAATTCAACTAGGCTTGAGAGTGATACAAGCAGCAAAATAAAGAATCAAGTGCTTGCACAATATTTGTATACATTTCATAGTGAAAAATTGGATAACTCGATTCCTTATGGAATTTCCTATGATTCTGACAGAAAATTATATTTTATGGGTGAGATGGTTGTTAGCTTTGATAACTACTTCTTTTATATTGATAACGAAAAATTCCAAATTACATATGGTCTATTAGAACTGTTATTTGCCCAAAGACCAAATTCATATCTCTTTGATGAAAAAGATCTAAATAAATACAAGAAGATTTTATCAATAACAAAAGTTTATTTGGATAGACGAGGATATGTGAAACGTAACAGTGGTGTAAAGTCTCACTTAATTCAAATGCTGTTTCCTGTTAAAAAAACAAGTAAGAGAGGTTCAGGGTCATTGAAATTTGCAAAAAATACTTCTAGCAATCGAATTTACCAATATTATGACAACTATGATGAATTGGTTCAGAGACTTCATTTATTAAAATCATCAAAACTTGCTGGACACTCGGGTCATGATGTTGAGATTTCATCAATTATAGAGGAATTACATGAAGGTAAAATTATTGTTTAGTTGCAGAATGAGCGTGCACAGATTTGGAGGTAAAAACGAGAGAGTCGCTGCGAAGGAAGAGATTGTATGGAATGAACCAGATCTTGAGAGTTTTAGTGAGAGAATAATACAATTAATCAACAGGGTGTTAGTGAATCTCTGCATTCATATTTAGATTCACAATTATCTAATATAGTTAAGAATATTGGATTGAACAAGATCGAAAAGGAACACATCTTCAGTACATTACAACAGTTATCTGACAATATCGATAGGGGAGTTAAAGAGAAATCTATCAATTTGGAGAATTCTCTACATGATCTCAAATCAACAACAGAGATATTCAGATCGCACTTGAATACAATCAACGATAATAAAGTTGACAAGAATTATTTGGATGAGAAATTGAAAGTTATCTCAGACAAGATCAAAGATTTGCAAGTATTAGATAGAAATTATCTAAATACCAGATTGAAACAGCTTAGCACAGAACTTTTTACTAGAGTAAATGAAACTCATTCATTATCAGTTGATAAGGAATATTTGGATAAAACTGTGCAGGCATTGAATAACATTGTTATAACAAAACAAGAGTTTGAAGATCAATTATCCGCAATGACTAATACAATAAAGACAAATCTTATGGAGGGGATTGAACAATTTTTTTCAAAAAACGATTTAAATACATTGCTAACTACGTTTAGCGAAACTTATGTATTGAAAAATGATCTGAGTAGTGAAATGCAAGCATTTATTAAGAAAGATGAATTACAAGCTACAGTCAAATCAATTCGTGAGGAAATAGCATCTTCAATTAAAAATACTGAGAATGATGAAGTGACAAGATTACAATGTTCAGCCGCATTCACTGATTATCTCACTTTATTTATACATCGAATAGCCTACCAAATAGTACGGAACTACGCTAAAGTTAGCTTTCATATGAATTGGATTGAGGCAAAACAGCATAATTTGACAGAAGATCAAGTAGGTGATTTAATTACCAATAAAATGGGTCTCAGTATCTATGGGAATGTTCTAAAACCCTAAAGTTAGAATCATATCAATCTTTAACCGATTTTCACTATGCAAATTGCTTGGGAGAAATTGCATGAGAAATAGATAGCTATATTCTATTTCAACGTGAGAGAGTGTTCTCTACTTCACAACCATTTTTTCCAAGGTGAAACAAGATTATGCATGGTCAAATTTGAGATGAATTAGAGCAGAGATGCATTCGTCCTTGTGAGCTCTATGAAGTAAAATTGCAAAATGTGCCAATGATCAAGTATTGAATTAGGCCGGAACCGCATTCGTCCTTGTAAGCTCTGTGAAGTAAAATTGCAAAACATGCCAATGATCGAGTATTGAATTAGGCCGGAACCGCATTCATCCTTGTAAGGTCTCTGAAGTGAAATTTTGAAACGTGTAATGATAACGTCCAAGGTTGTCTCACGGGAAGCTTGTATATGATTGTAATTAGTATATCCTTATCTATGAACGTTGCTACGTAGTGCTGTGAGATGAGTGAAAACTACAACAAGAAATGACAAACTTTGATATGCCAATTTTCAATGAACTTCCATTGGAGATATATCCCATTAAAGCAATACATAATGTTTTTCAGTTTGATTGGTTCTATGTTAAGAATGTAAGATTTGGTGAGAATGATTTAATTTATATCAATATAGATTTAGAGGACAACTTTGAATTCACTATTATTCTTCCAAAAGAATATTCAACTGTGCTGAATACACACACAACATAAAGAGTTTTAAAAGGAAAAGATGGGATTTGAATGTTACTGACAGCATTTAAAAGTTTTATTACTTAATATTAATTGGATTCTTGAAAGAATGGTAAAATCTCATCCTAGTTGTCAAGTACATCTAGAATTTATGACAGTAAGAAGTTCGTTTCACTTAAATCTGTCAGTAGATTGCCTCTCTCTCTCTCACACACATATCTCTCTCTCTGCTATGAATCATCATCAAATAGACCGTGACTAAATGTAATTGAGCATGACTGAATGTAATTAGGCATGACTATATTAACTGGAGCATGACTAGAGAAAGTGTGTGAGAGAGAGAGAGAGAGAGAGAGAGAGAGAGAGAGTATCATCGTTATCATCTTCTTCTTCTCCATCTTCTTCTCCTTCTTCTTCCACCTCTCCTTCTTGTTCTACCTCTCCTTCTTCTTCCTCTTCTTCTTCTTCCTCTTCTTCTTCTTCCTCTTCTTCTTCTCCTTCTTCTTCTTCTCCTTCTTCTTCCTCTTCTTCTGAACACCACTTGAAAAACAATTTTGTCTGGGGGGGTGATCCGCGGAATCGGGGGATCCTGGATCCGCGCCTGCTTGTTTATAGCATTCACATTCAGATTCTAATTTTCTGCACCCACTTCAATTTTATACCATGATTTATTACGATTATATCACGATCTTTCATATTTTTTATTCACCTCTGAGCTGTGGACAGTTTTGTGCACTTAATTAATGAGTATTTGACAAAACCTTTCAGTTGAGCTCTATACGACTTTTACTTCCGTTGTAAAGGTGACCACTTAATGAGCCTCTAAATTGGTCAGGTAATCTACCATTTATGAGTTTAAGATAGGCTACACTTCTCGTGGTTCGGAGCCCACCCAAAGCTGTAGGTCCACTAATAATAATATTAAAAATAATAATTATTATTATATTTCGTTACCAGGCTGATTCAGGTAGAGTTTTCAGTTCACACCTGACCAATTACATGGGCTCTGACATGACATAACGACTGCTTTTAGGCAGTCGGGACCAATGACTTGACGTGTCTATCCGAAACTCGGGAGTGTCCCGAGAAAAATATCTTCCTGGGCCAGAATTCAAACCCGGGCCTCTGAGTTATGAAGCCAGCATTTGATCCACTTGACTACGGCCACCCTGTAGTGCTGTAGGTCCAATCATATCTCATGACCCACGCACAAGCTTATTTGAGTATCATCCTCAGCAAAAAAGTATGCTTTTTCAGGTGTACAGCTATAATATAATTAAGAAAAGAATTGTCTTATACATATAGGGGAAAGGATATTCACAAATGACGCATCATCACGTCTGAACTACTAAACTGATTAACTTGAAATTTCACTTATAGATTCGTAATTTACCGAGGAAGGTTATAAGCCTATTTCCAATTTTTCAAGATTTTATTGACACCCCTTTCTGGATAGAGAATTCACTTTGTGTGAGCTATTGTTTAATGTTTATTGTTTTTGAAGGGATGGATTCAAGGATGCAAAGGTTCAAAGAACATCACACGTCAACTGAAACTTATTGTGTTCCCAAGTAGTATATAAGAGCAAATCAATACCTATGTCCTTTACAAGAACCAGGAGTTTTTCCCTATACTAACATTCCATTCATCACCTGGTTGCAATCCTTGTCGCAATCCAGTGTGATATGCTTGGCAGTCTCTCCAGACTGATTAGTCCTCGTGACCTACGTGAGTTCCACTCCTGGCCTTTTTGTAGGTCCTTTCGCTGAGAGAGGGGACGCCAAACAGCCTCTAGGGCGCCCGGCGCCCGGCCACCCTCGACGCAGCCTCTGACCCACATTTGTGCCTGGAGTTCTACCCATTCCTGGTCTCTTGGGTTTGTCTTTTCGCCCCTCCGAAACTGCCCTGATGGGTCAGATCCCGTGGGTTTGAAGGCAAGGCAACTTCTGGAGTTGCCTTGAGGTCCATTTTAGTCGCCTCCTACGACAACCATGGATGCTGTGGGTGAATTCTGGTTTTTAACACATTCTTGAGTATGATGATCGACTCAAAGCTCCCCCAACCCACAGGGGGCTAAGAGATTTTATTACAAGTTTTCAGTTTGTCAAGTTTTTAATTAGACCCTTGTGGAGCACGGGTTACCTGCTAGTAAAGAATAAAATGAGGATGTTAGAACTTTGATTTAGTTGTTGAGATCTTCCTTCTTTTTGTTGCATTCTTCCAATTTTTCAGCCGAATCGCATTCTCTTTACAAATTTTCAATTTGTTGTTCGTATTCAAGCTTATTGATGGCAAACTGGTGAGTTGTCAATGAAAGCTCCAATCTAGCTTCAGTTGTTTGATCAATCTCTCTATCTCTCTATCAGGATTTCAAGTTTTCTTCTGGCTATTGCTTCAAATATTAGAAATCCTTCGCAAAAAATGACTTCTCATCAATTCCCAAAGTTCTTGATAACTTTTATTTTTAGGTAAATCTGTCACACATAGATCTCTAAGCTGCTCATATGCATCTGGTTCTAAGAACGTGATAAATACTGAAACGTTATGCATTTCTGTATGGAATTTACTTGGGATAATTGCTCCAACAGCTCTTCATAAATGTCCGAATTCTCCGATATTACATCGAGTTCTGGAATAGTTCTCATATTTAATGGGCTCCTAAATTTATTATGCTTTCCTATCATCATTTGTCATTTCTACCCTACTCCAGTTGAAGTATGGTGTGACTACATATCAAAACTAGAATACTGTGATTATTCATTTCTTTCATTTATTGAAGTTGGGAGAAAATATTATTATTATTAAAGTCCAATGAATGTGTAGTGTTTAAATTATAGTCCTCACAACAGACGAGATTACACTACACTAAATTATAGTGATGTTAACACTACACTTTGATTGGACTCCGATAACACATTGATTTCCTGATTTTCCGAGACAATCTTTCCCCAAGGCTCCTAGGGGACAGCTCCTCTGCAATGACATGATTACTTTGCTGGAAGACTCCCAATATGATGGTTGAGCATTGAGAAGGGGGGAGGGAGGGGTGCAGGAAGCAAAGCAGTAGGCATGAGATACATGTGTTGAACTTGCCTGGGTAAACATTGACTTATCAACTGTTGGTCGACCACCGGACGCATTTGTCTTCTCACCTGACAATAGAGGCTTAAAGGACCGTTGAGCGTTGAGACTTGGGGCCATGCAACACCATCTTATTCGATACAGCATACTATACAGGCTACCATCAGTCAAGCGTCTTCCTAGTTGCCAGATGAAAATTCTTTTTAGACAGAGCCTACTTGTGATGCGTGGCACATACTACCTGCGCCTGTTTGCTTGCAGTCACGTGTGTTTGAATCGGTCAGAGTACGTGAGTCGGTTGGTCGAGTGCAGGCTCACCAAACAAGCCATATCGCTACACTTATTCCAGTCAGGCCTTTCTGTTCATATTTTCACAGAAAATACTGGAGCATTTAACATTTATTTTCCTTGAGTCCGGTAACACTCTTTTTGCTGAGGGTGATTACAGTTACAAATAGACATTTTATAGTTAACAATTATAGACAATTTCAACATTATTGCCATCTTTTCATATTAAATTGGGACCAGTTAAGTAGTTTTGAAAATCATTGCATGAATATGAAGATTCAATCAAATAGATTTTCATATTTTAATGTATTCGCCGAAAGATATTCACAATACAATAATATAAACAAAAATAAGCCACGATATGTATCTATACGAGATACATATAACTAGATACTAGATTATAACTATGCTCAAACTTCTCGAAATCGATTGAAAAAGTTGAATGGAGGATTCTTCACTGGCTGCAACATGAGAAAATTTCTGTAACATGCCCTCTTTTCTGAATCGATTAGAGAAATCGAAAAAGAAGCATATGATTCTCTTTGAAATGTAGCAGATGTAAGAGGAATATTTGGGATACCAATAATTATATTTATATTTATTAGAGCTATTGTACAGCACAGCATACTGACCGTGTATAGAGCTCAAGGTTGCTAAATGAGCTTTAAAGTTCACTTTTTCTATTCCTATATTGAATATTTTCCCGAAAACTTAGTTGCCTATATTTGGAAACAGGGTGAAGGATTTCCACAGGATGAAAGTGATATTGGGAGACGTTAGCGAGGAAAATGTGATGGCAGTATTTCAGCAAACTATTTCAAAATGACCAAGTAAGAAACTGAAGAAGGAAGCTGGAAATTAATATAGAAATAGATTGAAAGAAAGAGGAAGAATGCCACAAGGGAAAAGAGCAATCACGAAGATGTGCATAACTTTGAATTGAGAAATTCGAGTTGAGTTTATGGGAATAAATTGATACTATGCTATAAGTTCATTGCAATAAATAGATGGATTTTTCATTACTCATAGTTCATTTCGCAAAAAAAACGTACGTACGTGATGAAGAAAATTGGATGCCAATTATGAAATCAGCATGCCTCGAAGTATATACCGTAATTCAACAAAAACTATCTCATGCAGCTCAAAAAATATGGTTAGTGTGTAGCATAATGATTTTGTCAATTGGTAAGATTTCTAATGGAATTTGAAATGTTTAGACTACAATCAATAACTTACAGTATATGAGAAGCATTCTTATGAAAATGAAACGGCTTAACTGAGTGCCATTCGCACAGTTAAAGCTTAAACTGAATTGAATCAACTGGTGGATTAATCTCAATATGAATCACATTAAAGTAAACCGAACTTAATATTGATTTAATCCATTTTAAGCTGCAACTCCGTTTAAACTCACTTTGTGCAAACGGACTGTGGAGTGTCGGGATGTTTTTTTTCTACAAACTTGACAAGAAAAACTTTCCCTTGGAAGAGCTGTTCTATTACGGATTTCGTAGTCAAGAGGAGAGCACCTATAAAATAGAATAGGAAGTGACGTGATGACTTCCATATTAATCATTTCAAATGCTTGGGATCCCTTGAGACCACAGCTATGGATCATGGGAGAAAATCATCCATTCCATGTAGCAAAAAGTGAGACGTTTATAGGATCTTCCAGGTCACATCTTAAAAAAAACTTTCCCCCTCTGAACAAATCAAACCAAGGGCTTCCTTAGAAAATACCAAGGGATGCCACCTGATTTCTTAACCCTTCTCAACAAAAAATCTGATTTCTCACACAAAAAGCGGTCACACACATACACACACACACATTCCAGAGTCGGACACAATGTCCACAACAATAGCAACAATCCTCAATCCTCTCAATCACATCTTAAAATAAGGAATCTCTCAAATCCCTTTTCAGAATAATTCCTAGCGTGTCTACAAAACACAAAATTAGTGTATACGTTCGAACAACAGACTTGAAATATCGTGACAAATAATAATATCCAATAGCACTTTCCGCGAAGCATTAAGATTAGAATATTATCGAGAGAACATTAATTATTATAAACAGAATAGAATTCTTGAAATATTACATATAAACATTTATTTGCTTCTAATCCACCAATCACTTGATAATTAGACCTAGATATCTGACTTTTACCATGGATAAAAGATAGCATAAGCTAGCTTATGATATGTTTTCTCTAGGCTATTACTTGTGAACACTATAAGTAGATGTGGAAGATTTCAATAACTGATATGAGGTAAAATGAATGAGGGAGTATATCTACTACCATTAAATTTCTCTCATCATGGCGAACTTTGGTAGTTGATCAAGTTCTCAAAATTATATTCATCCCATCACTTTTGTGCTTTGGACATGTATATATTATGCTAATTGTTTATCATTAGTAGTTTTCTGATGAGGCTTTGAACCTGGT
Source organism: Nilaparvata lugens (assembly GCF_014356525.2). Lineage (NCBI taxonomy): Eukaryota > Metazoa > Arthropoda > Insecta > Hemiptera > Delphacidae > Nilaparvata > Nilaparvata lugens. Next base: position 82,530,795 of record NC_052518.1, on the reverse strand, counting down.
TGGATTTGAATGAAAATCCAAATGTTGGTACTGTTAGATCGTTAGATGACTTCCAAGTAACATTGAACTGATAAAGTCCCTATGTTATTTCTATCAAGTAGCACTTTTTATACTAACTTGTAATCATAATTTATCTTTTATAAATGTGAAATTGATCTCCATTCATTATTCTACTATGCGTTTCTTCAACACATTTGAACCCTTTGGAGTCCAGGGGCCGAGTCTCTCAACTGGAGGGTGTTATGTTCATCTATTTGTTCAAGCATGATTCAATATTAAAAGAAACGTTCGTATACCTCCAACTCATGATTACTTATATGTTGCAGAATTTTAACAAATGATAACAATAATATTTTGAAGTGTAGGATCACTGAACTAACCTAGACTTTCATCACTATGTTCTTCGTTTTTATCGTCAAGAAGTTAAGATTATATCAAGAGTGAAACTTTCCATGCTTTGAGAGTGAGAGAGTGTGTGTACGGAAAAGAAAGAGTGAGGTTCGTTATAATATTAGAAAGAGCAGTTATGTGATCTTGAACCGTATGAGAATCGTAAGGGACACAGACTAAACTTCCGAAAGCGGCTTTTTCCCCCGTCAAACATCTCCTAGGTTTATTGTTTTTCATCTCAGTGTTCACCTTCCCAGACAGGATAATTATAGTGTAATACCGCCATCACTAGAATCAAATAATGTAATTTTGCTTGCCGAAAATGTTGTTGCCTGTACTTGGTCGCATCCTGGGAGGAATTTCTGCAACCAGATGCTTGCCAGTGTCTAATTCAATTATTTCGCGGAAAATGATTTGTCATCCGCGTGACGAGAATAACTGCTGTGTCTTTGAGAGAAGCCGGCCTTTCCACTCCTCTCCTCACCCTTCCTCACCAATCCACACTCTTTCGTCATTCTGTTCCTCGCAACAGCTTCTGTAATTAAAGCCGTCTCCATGTCCACAAAACGAACCTCCATTGCAAACCAAATCGATGAAAATAAGTCAAAAATAAAACAACAAATGCGACTGAAACTCGCATTCTTAACTGCTTGTTCGACTGTTTGCAAAAATCGAAATTCGAGAGCTAATTGAAGACTCTTTGAAGAGGTTCCTGAACAAGGAGCATTCTTTTTTCAGCTATAATTCTTGTTATAATTTCAGTTGCTTGCTCTAAGATAATGAATGTCGCCAAATGTTTTTCACAGCCCATTTGATGTAGACTACTGCATCAACCGATAAACAATACATACTGAACGAAGATTGATGAGTACAGATCGGACACTTGTGATTGGAATTCAGTTTATACTGCCGATATTTCTCATTTCTGACATGATTTTCATTATCATGAATTTTTGCAATCGTGAGCAATAATGGAAAATCGCTCATTCCGTCGGAAACGATAGTCAGTGATGACTAATAGAACGTAGCCTAATATACATTTCATATTCTGAATGAAATATGAATTTTATACTTACTGTGGCAATTAATGAAGCAGCACTCCACATTTATAATAGTACTTGCAGGTAGATTCAACGTTCAAGAATGAAATCAAGTTGAAGAGGCCCTCAGTTAATCTCAATAGAGAGTGACATTAGAAATGAAAGAGGGACATTCATTATAAATGGAAAACTGGGTTTCGGTCAGCGACCACATAGTACATTATTTGTATTATATTATGTGGCTGCTGGTTTCGGTAGAATATTATTAGTTTTCAAATGTTATTTGAAGCCTTGTTCTCCAAAATATGGACGACTCGATTTTCGATTAAATCTTGTAAAAAACTTGAACGGATAGAACAATTTAATTTTAACTTTAAACCCTGATAGAGTCGACACAAATTTCACCTCCACATCTCGAATACATAATCACAACTGTGATTATCGGAACTCCATAATATCCAATGTAATAAGTGTATAATTTTTAAATTGTGCATTGATGATTATTTTATTAATTTTTTTCTTTTACTCGTGGAAAAGTACCTAGCACCTTTTTTAAGATAACGTACTACAGTTTGAAGAATCCAGTATCCAGTTATGGAATAGGAAGACAAGTCAATATTTTAAGTCAAGTAGCCCTATTTAAAATATTCTCTTAAAAGACAAGCGAAAAAGTTCAGCAAATTGGAATAAATGTTACTGTAATAGACCAGTGGCTCGTGAAAGGAGTTGAATGTTGAGTGTTTTGAACATGACTGTATCAAGTGGGGGGAAAAATAATTAATAGAAAGTAATATTGTCTCTTCATCACTGATTTTCAACGTTCAGAATGCGTATGGATTTTTTTGATTGGTTTCTTCAAATATAGATGTTGACTTCAAAATAATTTGGCATGCGACCGGATGCGTGCAGTATTTATTTGCAGTTATGAGTTTAAATGCAGTTTATATGCAGTGTTTCAGCATCACTTATTGAATGCAGTGTTTATTTGTTTGTACGATTTTAAAAAGGCACAATTATTTCTAAAATTATATTAGTCCAGTCACTATATACATTGGTGCATGCAATTTATATTGTAGTTCTGATTTCTAACATATTATTTGGATACATAAGAGAAGTCCAGAACCAATTTCTTCATGCAAAATTTCCTTGTGCTAGATACAGAGTGGCCCAAAAACCTCGTATTTTCGGCTCATTTTCAACCAATTCATTCATGCAAAATTTCCTTGTGCTAGATACAGGGTGGCCCAAAAACCTCGTATTTTCGGTTCATTTTCCATTTTTCAGCTATTTCTGCAAAATCTTGTAATCGGACAGAAAAATTTGCTCCCGCCTTTTTTTTAGATTGTAAAATTCTGAATAAAATGAGATCATTCGGAACTCTCTATCTTCAATGAATACTGAGTTATGATTTTTCAAAAATGAGTGAAGTTTGAAGGAAAAATCAATTTCGATGAATTTTAGTATCGGAGTGGGTAGAGGAGGACAATTTTCACATCCTCACTAGATTTGGAAATTTTATCAGAAGTATTTCACAAGACATGCAGCTTTGAATATAGAAATTGGCCATTTTTTGTGTATTGGAATATGGGCTTAAGTACACTCAACAATAAATTTTTCATTTTTTGACCGAATTTGACTTGTGATGCATAATTTTGGACCGCTTTGACGAGCCGAGAAAAATGAAGTGTAGTACGATGAAATCTGAGCATTGTGTCAAAAGTTATGTGTTTGAAATTTTTATCCTTGAGGTGTCCTTAAGCGCGCCTTTCCTTTAGGAAATACTGAAATGAAGTGCATTAATGGGTGATTCTCATACAACATAATCTCATGAATTTATGTCATTGTGCGAAATATCAATGTGAGGACAATGTAGTTGGTGATGATGGTTGAAGCTGAAAACTAGGTGTTTTCCACAATACAAGGAGCATTGTTGTCAGGTGTACCTGGAAATCTATTTGAGATAGAGCGCTCTCCCTGACCTCAGATTGTAGAGCACAAAAATACGCCCAGAGGGATTTTGAATTATACATCTAAATGTTAACAATCGGAAGGTATTGTTGAACAAAAACTAAAATTCATCAAAATAGTTTTTTCCTTGAAATTTCACTCATTTTTGAAAAATCATAACTCAGTACTCATTGAAGATAGAGAGTTCCGAATGATCTCATTTTATTCAGAATTTTACAATCTAAAAAAAGGCGAAAGCAAATTTTTCTGTCCGATTACAAGATTTGGCAGAAATAGCTGAAAAATGGAAAATGAACCGAAAATACGAGGTTTTTGGGCCAACCTGTATCTAGCACAAGGAAATTTTGCATGAATGAATTGGTTCTGTACTTATCTTATGTACCCAAATAATATATTAAAAAATCAGAACTACAATATAAATTGCAAGCACACCCCCTTTTTTATGTCTATATTGACTGGACTTTATAACATTATGCTTCCGATTCGCATGAATCTATGAATACTGAACATTTCTTGAAAGAATCAAATTCGGAATCAAGCATTATTTGATGAATAACAGAAGTGTGCACTCCTCAATTGCAATGCATAACAAGTGAGCATAACTAAAGCAATTTTGCAATGGCATCGTTATGTTATGTTACTGGTGTTTGCTGTTTCCCATTTATGTTGCTGCTGCTAAACCGCTAACTGTCCATGTTTATGATTTATGCTCTCTATAACATTGAGAAAACTCAATCCTCCTTTTCCCTTGCCATAGATGTAAAAGGTCGTTATAGGCTTATAAAATAACGATTGTGAGTTTATTTCTACACCTCTTTGGCATTCTGGAAATGGTATTTTTACGATCAAGTTATGTTTTACTATACCAAGATCCATCAAATACAGTGGGCGTATAACTGAGTAAATAATGATAGAGGAAGACCAAGAGTGTAAGAAAAAGAAATTGGTGGTGTCTGCATGGGATAGTGATGTGGGATAAGGTTGCAGTAGGCCTATGCTCTCTTCAAGGGGAGTGTATGTTCAACCGGAGAGAATGTATTTACACGAAGACAAGAGAAGAGAAACTGCATGAGAGAGTATTACAATGAAAAAGTGAGCTGACACTGGCAAGTGACAGAGAATGGTTAGGTGATTATCTTTATAGTAATTCAACTTCAACCTAATTTGTGAATGGGAGTTGCTTGTTCAATTGGAATAAATAATCAAATCGTGAAGCGAAATCAAGCAGTTTACTATAAAATTAAATCATAATTCAACCAATTTCAAATTAATCAAGAACAATGCAGTTTCTCATGTATAATAGCCAATGGGAATCGAATATTGGGAGCATAATTTCTTCGTCATCATGAACACCTCATAATTCTTATACTTACAATACAATGAGAGTTTTCATGTAACATATCCTATAGAAATTGAATATTGAGAGCATAATTTTTTCGTCGTCATGAAAACCTCATAATTGTTATACTCACAATGCAACAAAATAGCTTAATATATGCTCAACATAATCGTATTTACTGTTATAATCATTCAATTTGATTTGAATCATCAATTTTCCCACCGATTTTCCAGTCGACTGTAGACTGACCTATAAGATGTTGCCAGTTGTCTAATATACTGCTATGATCAAAGTAAACTTCCCCATTTTTCAATACCATCTAAACAAAAGTTTTAACAAACCGTGTGTTGGAAACGTAATATGATGAGCCAGTGGGATATCAGTAATGTCACTATATTTCTTTTGAGAGAGCTCTAGAATTCCAATGTGAGAACTCCTATACTCTCCATCATCCGGTAAGGGTTTTCACATTGAAAGAGCTTCCTAGTCAATACTTCTCAATCGAGCAACAGTCTAACACAAATATTGATCAATTATTACTTAAATATTGTTTTCATATTCTGACTAGCATACACTACTCCCATTGCCATTACTACTCCCTACTGTGTAGCCTAACTCCTACTCCTTCCTTCCTACTTCTGCAAGAGTATAATCATGCTATTTTTCATCACACAAGATCTGCAGCCTTTTTTCTTTTTAGTCTTCTCACTGTCGTACAGTTGTAGAGCTTGGATAGTCTGTTGGTTATACACTGACTATCTATTGTCTCTGGCAGCCTTTGTGATCATGACATGGACTGTTTCCAACCGACAGGCAATGTGGACATCCGATCTTTTAACAAATTATGCTGCATTGACTGCAATACTCGATACTCTGTTCGTGCTTTTCTGTAACCAGTTCACTTAAACGAAATCGTTTTTCATTGTGCCAAAATCCTAAAATGGAATTGAATTCAATTCATACAGTGAATCCAACTCTTACGAAAAATATACAATTCCACAATCAAGGTGGTAGATTGAATGGAAATCCTCAAATTGGATCTGATTTCGTCTGCAAGTAAGAACACATCAAAACAAGAATTTAACGTATCATTCACAGAAGTTTTGTTTCAATTAATGATACAAAACTTGTGTGAAGCATTCAATAAATGAGCATTTATTCCATTTTTGATTGAGTATTTTTCTCAATGAATGAGCATTTCCATTTATTGTTGCAATGTCACACATTGTTGCTTATGAGTATAATGAAAAATATGTAGCACAAACTCAACCCATAATTGAACTATGAATATTCGTGTCTGTATGCTAAAAATTGGTAGACTTCAAATAATGATTAAGGCATTCCATGCGAATCGCGACTGGAATAAAAATTGGATGAGGAAAGCGACAAGGGAAGCCTCATAAAAGAATCTTCATCAAAGTAGCCTACTACATACAGATTAGATCGCACTTACACTCTTATGAAAAGCCTTCGATATCAGAGACTTGATAGAGTATATAAATGACTTGACAGAGTATATAAATGACTTGATAGAGTATATAAATGACTTGATAGAGTATATAAATGACTTGATAGAGTATATAAATGACTTGATAGAGTATATAAATGACTTGATAGAGTATATAAATGACTTGATAGAGTATATAAATGACTTGATAGAGCTATTGTGTTGGCGACTGAATTTTGCAATCAAAAGTGAATTCGACCGGTATTAGTTGACAAGTAGCAGAAATTTCACCAATAGCAACTGAGTGGCAGCTATGTATAGTAGGATAATATGACAGGCTTGAGGAAAAATATCTGTCGCTGGTTCAAGTCGAATTACCTATGTTTCAGGCTCTCTCAAAAGTCACATGCACCAGTGTGCTCCATTTTCCAAGACTCATATCATCCACATTCACCTTTGCTTGCTTGTCATGTTTAACCTGAATGATTCTAGGGTTGAACAGCCAGGAAGGCCCAGGAAATTTGCTAGCAAACAAACACGATGACACCCTATATCAACATCGATTTCGATGTGGACCTGTTCACTCAGGAAACTTTAGTTTTGATTTTGTTCAGACAATTCAATTGTTGAGATTCTTCCTAACAATTTTATCAAGTTGACGTCATTTGATGTTATTTTCATGAACATTTTATTTACCATTTATGAAATTTACAGATTTGTTTGAATAGTTTATATCTTTTTTATGTAATTGTTTCCTGATAATTTCATGCTGTTTGTAAACCTTCATCTTGAATGTTACCTTTGAACCTGTGATTGCCTTTTCCCACTGTTCAAGTGTTCAGTTAACGTGGATGTGCTAGTGGAGTAAGCCTCTATTAAGGTCTAAAACATTTTTACAAGTTGGAAGTAAAATACTTCTATGAAAAAATAACTCTAACGTTTCTTATGTTTCGTGCTGGTGTTACACATTTTCAAATCCAAGTGGAAGCTGAAGGTTGTTTAAGGTTATGAATGCCGGTAAATATCATCCAATGATCATCCATCCATCTATTATCTTCTATACTATATTAAAGGAAAGAACTGTATTATACACGTATACAGGTGTAAAATATATGAAAATTATATTTGACACATCATCACGTCTGAACTATTGGACTGATTAACTTGAAATTTTGCATATAGATTCTTGCTCAACCGAGGATAGTTATAGACCGATTTCAAATTCTTCAAGATTTGATTACATTTTCAATTATTTGTCATGCTTCCAGTTGTTGTATGGAAGCAGCAGAACATTTCTCTTGAAAGGGTAATTAGAAGATAGGTATGATTGGGTATACTTTTCGAATGATAAAAACAGATTTTCCGTCGCACACAAATTTTTTCCGCCATTTTGAATTCAACTTCTTTTTTTAAATTGAAATGCGGTCATATTCCGATACAGGATTTCCAGAGAAAAGGTATGGTGAAAACTGCACATCGATATCTCAAGCCTTTCAAAATTTATTCTCATTCATTTCCTTTATTAAAGTATAAAATATGATAATAGATAGATGGATATATCATCCATCTATCTATTATCTTCTATACTATAATGAAGGAAAGAACTGGCTTAAACACGTATACACGTGTAAAGGATAGAAAAATTATGTTTGACGCATCATCACGTCTGAACTACTGGACTGATTTACTTGAAATGCTTCATATAAATTCCGAGGATTCTTATAAGCCTTTTTTCAATTCTTCTAGATTTCATTACGTCCAGCTTTTTGCTTGTCATGTTTTTAAATAGACCCTTGCGAAGCATGGGTTACCTGCTAGTTTCAAATAATTCCATGTTTTTGTGTGAGAAGTGTGTGAATTCCGTGATTATTGCTTATTTCAGGGGGAGAGTGATCAGTGGAGATAATGTGTTCTGCAAAGGTGGAATGGGGTGAGGGAGGTTCAATGGTTCTGGTTTGCTATTTGAATATTTTATTAAAATTTCGGGCTGTTTTACCTACCCTCATCTCATACCATAACCTTGAAAAACTTTAGTATGTGTCCCCCTGAAAAGGGGGAAGAGAAGCACAAAATATAGAATGACAAGAAATTGACAATGGAGAAAATCGGATAGTCCCTAGCAGTATATAGTCTATATTGAGGTGAGATGATACGATGTTGAAACAATATATATCCAGAGAGGGAGGTTGTAACTAACAGAAATAAATCCGACAAACTGAAAGATCCACTCCTGTCCAGTTATTTTCCTTCTACTCAGCTCCATATCTTGATAATATCAATGTCTTCTTGTTTTTCGTTTTCAAAATTTGCTATTTAGAAAAAACAAGTAAATCGGAGCAGCTTGTGAGGTTTGCAAATTGCAACTGAGAGTTTTGCAGAATTTGTCTTTATTACTCTGACGATCAGCTCTACATTAGTCAGCGCGAGAGCTGAGAGTCACGATTATATGTAAATGTTGCTGATTTATTCATGTAATGGTCGATGCAATGCCAAACTGGTTTCATTCAGATATATAAGATGCTAGGCACTCTGTCCTTGTTGCTCCGATGTATTGGAAGCTTGTTCTTTCTCGCATGCTTTGTCGCTATCTTCTATCTTTTTATTGATCCTTGCTTCAAACTTGATTTTCTCTTGTCGCTTTTGCGTTCGATTAGGCATTATTGTAACCAGCCGCGCATTAAAAGATAGACGAAAAAACTGGACTTGTACTATCGGATTCGAATTGAAGTGAGTCATAATAAAATGGCTATTTAAAGGCGCGATTGATCCTTTTAGTAATAAAGTCACGATAACTGATGCTGAATTTCACAAATATCTTGGCAGTATACAGATGTTATGGCTTGTTCCACACTATTTTTACAAGCGTGGAATTTTCTTATCACAAATGCCCAACACGTGTTCAGATGTAAATATAGATAGTCAGGCTGATAATTAAATGATAACAGGTTGAAAACTGCTCTATTCCTACTGAAAGAAGCAAAAAGCTCTGTCAGAGGAAAAATAATTGAGGAATTTGGAATTGGAAATTAAGAAAAAAAGAGAGGAGCGAAGAAAATTCGAGGGAAAGAAAAATTATGAAGAATTATGATTAAGAACTTATATTTTTTTATTCTCTATATTGTAAATGCTTCATCCATTTTTCTAATTTTCTTTCTATCTTCCACGTATTTAAGCCATGCTTATTCTTACTTCATCATGTGAGCTTTTGGTATTCTAGTATTATCAAAAATCTGATGGGGAACCGTTTTTGGCTGTGCATGTTATTCCTTTTTCAATCATTTTAATTAATTGTGTATAATTGGATCGATCAGTCAATAATAAATGTAGCAGTGTTTTGCAACAGTGCTCCTCAAATCAGTATTAAAAAGAATAAATTTGCATTGGATGAAAAAGAAAACAGAAATTGGATGAAAACAGAATTGGATGGAACTCGAATTCAGCTGAAAATGAAAACGGTTACCATAATAATTATTAAGATCAACAAAAAATCTTCAATTAATGGATTGATTAAAAAATGTGCGGAAAATAAAACACCTTGCTTTCTAAGAATTAGGTTGATAATGCTAATAGAAGTTGAATATCCTTAATAAAAAGGTGAGATTCGATCATCTCAAAAAAAAGAAAAACACTTCAAGCACAAACCACTGTTCCAGCATCTACCTGGCATGGAGTCACGTGGATTGAAAAATAAACTTCATTTTAAAGTATTTGAAATCAGTAACAGTTGTTACATTACAGTAACAGATGCAAATTCGTCGGAAAGTCGACGGTTAAATTTTACTTCTTAGAAAAGTCTACACTTAATGATTCATAAGTCCACGGATTATTGTGATTATTATACGGATTATTCATTATTATGAGAGTGTTATCATTATAGCATAAGAAGATACGCTATGGTGGAGCATATGATTTGTGTTCCAAATTCCTCTGTTATGTCAAGCCGATTATTGTTGACTATTGTTCATTATTATTGTCTTGGACAGGTGAAAGTGTATAAGACTACCATCATCACATAGCTTAACGAAAGAGGAAAGCTAAGTTGACTATCGCGTTGATCAATCGATGAAATTTGAAACATAAACGCCATATACTGTACTATGGCATATATTTTTATGCTATCTTTTCTCTATGGTATTATTAAAGTCAACTGAACTGACAGTAGCCAACTGGGCTATGCATACTCAGTTCTATTTACGCTCATTTTCCCTTTTCAAAATTGTAATGTATCTACAGTATGTAAATCCTGTTCATATTTTCAACAGAGCGAATTTGAATGAACATAATTCAGATTGGAAACTCGGCCTTAGTTTTCTGTGATATTGTCACTCAAGCGTAGGTCAAAGGTTCGCTCTTTTAATCAATCTCAGTTTCACAGAAAGCAGGAATTCATAAATATCGCCGACAACGTTTGCAATTAAAAACTTAAACAATCATTAGGACATTCCATGGCGGCCATCATTGTTCGTCGCCGCTTTTTTTGGGATGCGCTGCTTCTTTAGAGTATTTAAAATTCCTTTGTTGTCTTACAAGCGATCGGAATGCCAACGGAATGCTGATTTGCTGTCTCGATGAGGTTTTCGGCTTTTTTTCGTCCAAGAAAAGAAGCTAACTCGAAATGTTACCGGATGCAAAACTCTACTCAAATGAAAGACAAAAACGATTAAATTCTTATTACGAGCATTTTTATTAATTGATCTTGCAGATTTCTGCTGTCGCTGTCCAAGTTCCTCAGCTTCAGCTGTGAGCCTCAGCGTTAGCTATTTTGGTAGAGAGTTACTGGGAAGGTTATTCTGAGTATTGTTTCCAAAGAAAACATGGAACACATGGAATGGACATATCAATGTTCAAAGCTCCGCCAATTTATGTAGATGCAAAAGAATATTATCTTATTTCTAAATTGCTTTTTTCATATCATTATTGTCTTTTCTGTTCAATAATTATTTGGTTAAATTGTGTATTTTCATCTTAAACTTTGCTGTATTGTGAACTATTGTATTTAAGTGTATAAGAAAGTATATATTTATCGTAATCCACATAAATAAAGCACTCAATCAGCTGTGAGCCCTAGCCTCTACCGGTAATGAATGTGTTGTTCGGAGTCGAGTCACCAATTCAGCATCATCCACTATTCTAATCGTCTCTCCATCTCTCCATTCTTCCAAACAAAACAACAACTGACTCTTCTCTCTTCGACTTCTCTTGACAACAAAAAACTACGTTTCCACAAAACAAGAAGCGGTCTTGCTAATATACAATGACTTCACCTTTGCTTGGCACATCTCAGCTAAGTAGCAATATACTTAAATTATTTATTAGCTGTTCTGGAAGGGATGAAGAAAATCCTGCCGATTATTCTCGTTGATAGATTTATTGTGTACTTGTGTTCGACAGTCATGTGTCAAATCGTGTCTTTTTCATTAGCTAAGTATTGCCTGTTACCTTTATTGCATTAATAATGCGATTGCGACCTATCCAATAATGATGGAATATCACTGTCATGATGTTTCAAATTGTTCGAAATAAGAAGAAATTTATTTTTAGCATTTCATCTGCTCTCCCAAAACAATGTAAAGCAGCTGAAAAATAATATTTTGTAAACTTATTCCTTTGTTCTTGTAGGATAATATGAACTGAGATCTATGGACAGATAACTCTTCAGCTATTTGCTTCGTTCAAAAGAATAAACTGTAAGTTTCATCATTGAAAGATTTATTAAAGAAATTCATTACAGAGTTAACATTTTTGAATTAACTCTATTCGTAACAGGTCTTCAAGCATACTTATCAATGTTTCATTCTTCAACGGTCACATTATGATATTTTGCATTTTTCGAATAACTAAAACCACTAGTTCATGATTGACATTAGTTATTAGTCTTTAATGTTTTATCTTATCAGGATGCATCTAAGCTACATCCAACAAAACAGAATCTTTCAGACACACAATGCAATGCATATTCCGAGATTCCTGAATACATTCTCCACAACGATTTCATGCATTTCATTTGTATGAAGACTATGTAGAATCGAAGAGGATATAATAGTCGAAGGACTACCGTGGTCTATTTGTAGTTTCTATTTTGTCTATGCTAAAATTCATTGTTTTGTCACATTCTACTGCATGCATTCTGCAGTTAAATAAATACAAGCTTCATAGTGCAACACAATTTAAACGATTAAGACCTCAATATTATGTGTTCATCTTTTTTCAAATGACACGATTTTTAACCATTACTTATATTTTCTACAACAAATTCTACAGTTCACAGTTCTACTGGGAGTCCCCCTATATAATTTCAACTCTGCTCATATAGTCATATTCTAAAGAAATCGTATCCATATCGTGTTGTAAGGTGAATCTTGAGACACCTCAAGACATATATATCTGTATCACAGTTCCTTTGATTATAAATTGACTTATAGCATAAAGAGTTTTATGAATGAATGAGATTCGCCGAGTAAAACACTCACTTGTCCCTGTTGCTAGAAATTATCATTAGCAATGCCAAAAAATGACTGATTTGGTTACAGTCATGGGCAATTATGAATAAAATAACTAAACAATAGAAGTGTTGAAATAAACTATAGCTGGTTGAAGTTGGGCAGGAGTGTTACAAACAAGCATACTTGGTTGAAGGAAGGAGTGATACAGCGGTATCCTTACAAAGAGAGTTGGAACATTCATCAAGCATCAAACTTTAATGATAGAAATTTATCTGCGGTCGACTACACATATTTCTGAGCAAGGCAATATTTCAATATTAACTGATTAAAGCTAGTCTTTGATAGGTACGGGCCTCGAACAAGACCTCCAACTTTTTTTACCCATGGCAAAGCCAAATAAGAATGCCTACTCAACTCCCAATCACATGCATTAATGCATTGGATGATTGATGTATTCATCCAAACTTTAAAATACAATAGAACGTAGAACTAGAAATTTCATTAATGAGTATTTCTGTACCAAAATGTTCGATCGATCTAGCTTATTATTATGAATTCACTGGCTAGTGTATAATTGCAACATCTTATAATATTCTAGAATCTTCTTAATACCATAAAATATGAAATTCAAATGTGTCTAATCTAAATCTGTTGACTGAAATATTTACTATAATTCTGAGTGACACTGTCTTATATTTTCAAGCGAAATCCTTGTTTTCTCCGTATATAGAAAAGAAACATCAATTTTCCATAATGAGAAATCTATATTTCTGCAACTTCAGGTGATGTATATAAAGATAAACTCCAAATACTTAATGTTCAAATACATCTATGTAATTGACCAGACTTGAAAAATATAGAATCAAATTTATTATTATAAATAATGAAATTGGTGAAAAAGCTGGGTTGGATTCTAGTTTATATAAACAAAATAGATCAACATGGAACAGGTACATATAATACATAAATACATATTTAGATCAACATTCAATGTCCTGAATTTACAAAGAAGTGAATAATAAACGTTTAATGATGTGAAGAAGAAATTCAGATTGGTGAAGATAATGATTGTAATATTCTGAATAAACAATCTGTTATATAGGAATACCACTGATGCTCTTTCAACTATGTTTATTTTTTTGCGTTGCATTTGATAATGACTATTATGAGATCGATCATGTCATGCAATAAGGTACAAAAATATGTAACCTAAAATGTGTTCTATAATAGTGTGTTATATCTGATTGCAATGGAATCATTTGGACACATGCATGTGTGTTTTCGGAAGTGGGTATAGTAATGATTTGCACACAGGACTGAGAAATAATAATAAGTCAAGGATGTGAAGAAGGACTGTAATTTAATGATTCTAATTTATAGACTAATATTGTGTTATATCTAAATGGATTGGAGAAGTTTGGAGAAGTATGAGTTTGAGTTCTCGGTAAAGGATAGTAATGATATCGTTGGGTATCTCCAACTCCAATGTTGGACGGTCAGTCACACCTCGACAAGCGAAAAGCATAATTTGGACGCCATTAACTATGATTGAGGTGTTGGCCCAGTTCACTGAGAGAAGATCGTAAACCCAACCGTGAAATGACTGTAATTTACCAATCGGCTACCTGTGTTACGCGACCCAAATAACAGCAATTATCAGCGGCAATCTTCCTTCATCCTGCAACAACCAATCGGCTTTCTTCCCCCCCCCCTTCAACCCTCTACCCACCCTTCAACACCCCTTCCACAAACATCACTTAGCACCAGGCAAACGTTAGCTAATACAAGTTGAGTCATGCCATCATAATAGCATTGTATATGAGCTGTTGAAAATTTATTCATTTCATTTACGTGCGCAAACCGACAACCCATTCTTTATTATATTCCAGTCAAATGATCATTTGTCCTACAGCACAAAATACAAATTTTCCATTGTAATATCTTTTCAAGGCCATCCTGACCAATCAAATCAATATTTTTGCTCATATTGTTATACAAGGGTTATGTTTTATCAGAATAACCTGTTAGATACTTAATTTCAGTATTTCCTAGTGAGGAGGCGCTCACCTTAAGGATCAAAATTTTGTGCATTCCTAACTTTTGACACAATATCGGATATTCTCGTACTACAACTCATTCTTCTTAGCTCGTTCAAAATCATGTATCATTATTAAAATTCGATCAAAGAATGAAAAATTCATTCCTGATCATACTCCATACAAAAAAAATGCCAAATTCAATATTTAAAGCATGATAAGTGTTTTTTTATGATACTCCAATAAGTTATATAAGTTGTAAAAGATTGGAAGTGGTGAGTTTCCTGAATTTTAAAAAACAACCTTGAAAAATACCCTTTTTGAAAATCATTAGCTCCAAAACTGAAATCGTCGAATTCTGCGCGACCACTTAATTTATTGTCTTTAATTTTGTAGAGTATGCTTTCTTTTGGAAGAGTCCCAAATTCTGGGTTTTCAGGGGTGAAGCCTAATTCGTGCAAATTTGTCTCATGATGCTCCGTTCTAAATGTGAATTTCCGTTTTCTGTGCTTTGTGTTTTGTTGGAGAATGTCAGCTCTAATTAATGTACTCTGTAATCAATGGAGATAAACCGCCACTTGATGAATGTACAGTCATGGAACTGTTAGTATTTTGTAACTTGAAAAAAATGACAGAGCTATTATAGTGAGGTCCATGTTTATAATGAATGGGAGTGGAGAAATATTGGTAAACAACGTTGCCGATTCTCTGCTTTGCCTCTGCCTTCTATAGAAGACCATTCTTGTAAACTCTTAAATACTAACGCGGAGTGTTTTGAGACCCCCACAGTGATAAATAACGAGTTGATTACTGGTGTGAATTTTCTGCACTGTTGCGCGTTTCAGTAACTTCAAGTTAGCTCATTAGCCATCCGTCAATACAGTTTTTGGCAGTTTGCATTCACTGCACTTTGTTAGACTGTTGAAAGCTTTGAAAATATTTGGAAAACATTCCTCTACAATTCTCATCACATGAAGTTTTCCTCTAGAAGATATAATTTCATTAGTTATACCCTCCCAAACCCTACAAGAATTGTTTTTCTTATTTTCTCAAATTTCTCTTCAATAAAACTTTTTTGTGAAAGAGATATAGAGAAATGTTAAATCTATGAAATTTACTCAGGCTCAAAATTGTATGTCTTCACGCATTGTACGTCAATAAATTTAATGTGTTTTCCAGCGCCCTTGCATATTTTCTGGTGCGTTTTCTCTATACGCATGAGGTAACAAGCGGCTAGAACTATAAAATCTATTTTTTTCATCATAATGATTTGCAAATCGTCTCAACCTATCCGTTATAACAGGCCGAATGAGAATATTATGATGGAATCAACGAAAATATTCTTCATCTTAAAAAAATCAAGATGGCAGCCACAATTGACATAACTTTTTTATATCGATTGCTATTCAATTATAATGAGAGATATCGGACTGATTCTACCACCAAAGTATTTAAATTACCCAAACTATAAAATTCGAGAGATTCGTCCCATTTTCGTTCTTCTTTCATGACTGAAAGAACTTCAATATAAAAGCTTGAAACATAATTCTTTCGGGGACAAAATTTCACTTTCCACCCAGTAAAGGTATTTGCAGTTCACACACACTAATTTATTAAGACAGAATTGTAGGATTTCTCCCAAGCTTTAAAAGTGACATCTAGTTGAAGGCTGTAAGTACATTTCCCACGGCCGGAGTGTCATTGGAAAAAGAGAGAAAAGTACAGTGTGCAGCAGAAAACACGTTATTCCACCATACCTAACAATTCCAAATCTAACAATTAGAATACCGTGAATCTCATGACTCCTCGAAGGTACAGACTTAGTAATGGTATCAATCTCTTCCTAATCATGTGTAGAATATACATGATGTCTATACCAAATATATTTCTCATCATTAATAAAACAAAATGGCAACAAAATAATGTTGATTTTCAAGAAGTCGCCCGTGATTCTTTCAATATTGAGGATATCAGATCAATTCAGCCATCTGGTGATTTCAAATTATTCATACCATAGTATTCAAAATATACATATATATAATTTAAACCACTTGTTTCATTATTAATATTACTTCAAAACTGTAAATCTGTTTTTTTTGGGGGGGGGACTCGATTTTACTATTCATCCTGAAAATCTCTTCATTGTGAACAAATATTAGTTTATTGGCACAGTGTTGTAGACTATTCCAAAAGCTTTGAAATGACATCTAGTTGAAGGGGCTGTTGGCACCGAGGAAAAAACAAATTATTCTTTCTTTTTTCTGTGCTTTATGTCAATTTTCGACGGCTGGATTGTCATCAGAAAAGGATAGAAAAGTGCAGCGCAATAGAAAAAACACGCTTTTCCACCATAGGCTAAGCCGAACCTAACAATTAGAAAATCGTGTATCTTATGACTCGTTAGAGATACCGACTCGAAAATGGCATCAATCTCTTTGTAATCACATGTAGAATAAAATGCATATGATGGAGATCGCAAATATATTTTGCATAATTAAAAAACAAGATGGCGGCAGAGATTTATAGATTTAAAACATTGAGCTCAGTAACTCATGTTATTCAACATATAAACTAGATTTATTCAATCAGTTTAAACCTAATTTTATTCCAAATTATTTTCATCTTCAATCTGATGTTTTTTTCTGTGAAAAAACTTAGTTTGAACCCTATTTCAGTTTAGTCCATTATCGGGCGTATAGAGTGATCATATGGCTATGCCAAGCATATCCACAGCTATCTACATGCCAAACTTGATATACAGGTCAATATCAAATGAACCACACAAATATATGATTATGCACACTGATCAATTCCATTGTCTAATAGGCTGGTAGACTGTGAAAATAACATAATTTAAAAATGATTGCTCATAACATAATATTTTATTTATTTGTTATTATTCTCTGAATAATTATCAATTGAATTCACTTTTATTTATTATTCATCATAAACATCATTCGCAATTGTTATTAGCTTTGCCTATTGTTTATAGTTATATACAGAGTGTCCTACGAAAGGTGTAACAGCCGCCGAAGACTGTAGATTCTACATCAAATTTGCAACAAAAAATGACCAGTAAAATTTTGTTATATCGACCCAAGTTTTCGAGATATATAGGTTTTCTGATGTTTTTGAAAAACGTCGATAACTAGAAAACTATCAGTCAAAATTCAATTCCAATAATATGGTTGGTAAGAGGAAGAGATTTCCAATAAGATTTATATATTTTTCCCATTCTTTGATGCTTTTGAACTTGTTATGACCGCTCAAAGTTGAAAAAGTGCATTCGTCGATTTCAAAGCCAAATATCAAACAGTTTGAACGCTCCTACAAAGTTCAAAAAGGTCAAACAAAGGAACGACTTCAGGAACCATTTTAAAGACTTTGGAAACAATATAGAATAACTGTTCTAATGGCGCGGAGTTATACTTTCAACAGTTTAACTATCATTATATGACGTGGATGCCACTATAGTATATAGATTTGATTTGATTTGATTTGATTGATGATTTTGATTTGATTAAAAGTGATATTACTTTATACAGTAAGTATGCAAGGAGTTTTAATGAAAAATATGTTCAACTCGATCTGATCTCTCTTCCATGTATGAAGTGTAATAGGTATATTATGAATTTATGTGTAGGAAACTTTGTACCCAAGTAAAAGCATGGCAAACTAAGTTTGGGAAAGTGGCGAACCGTTCATGCTGTGAACAGGAAAGAAGTCATTTGCTTAGGGTAGAGGGGTGAACAATGTTGGGAAGAATGGGGCATCCCTGGGAATAATCATTTTTACAATGAAATTAACAAACCTTCACACCAATTGCCCACTTTGAAAATGACTATGTGTCTATGCTAGGAACTGGCGACATCTGCTTCAAAGTAGACTCATCATCAGCCAAAAAACGCAAGTTCTATGTGGGATACCACATTGAAAATAGAGACTATAATAATAAATGTGAATGTATGCTATGTAGACCTACTGAAGTGGTCAGTGCGTAAGCTTAGCATGTTCAAAATGGCCGAACATTGAGAGATAGAATGAGCGAGGGAGTAGTGTTGTGAAAATTCAAGCTCATCAATTACTCCAACTGCATCGAAAGAAGTCGTTAAACCGAAAGATGCACGTAAATCTTGGCATGGCTACTTTTTTATCTGTCCTGCAAACTATTACTTTCCTAACAATGTTATCGCTATGTCTCGATGTTTATACTTGTTCACAATTTTACTACAAGATTATTCAGATAAAACGGCAGTGAGCTGCCGCGGCTGAAGCTTTTTTAGTATGCAAACAGTGTACACAACATTGGCTGTTCAATTCTTACAATCGCAAATGATGAGCTATTGTCAAGAAGTGTAAAGCACTTGGACACTCAACGACGACTAGACACTGACACTGACACCTCACAGACATCAAGACCACGTATCACTTGCAATGGCGCATTTCAACAATGTTGCTGTGAGAATCACTGCATGTCTGTGTGGTCTGAAAAATGTCTCTTTCGCTCATGTCACTAGTTAGTGAATCATCGTTAGTGTTAGTGGACAACTAACACTAGAGCTCTAACACTGGGTGCTCATACTCCATGTTCCTGGTAACAACATACAAATTACATTATGCTTTTATAATTTATACACGAGAAGATTGTGAGCCACATGACAAGAGTGAGTATTGAACAGTGTTTCGCTGCAACATCTTGAAATTATTAGGCGGATACTATATCACATATCAGTATCAGTGTACGTGCCCGGTACAGTGAAAATATTATTCCCATGAATTCTAAAGGGACTATTCATTATTCATAATCGCTCGGCTGAGCTTAGTTGGAATAGTCCCATTCAAACTCATAGGAATACTGATACACTTACCGGGTACACTTACTGATATTTGGGAGTTCACCTTTATTGAGCTTCTAAAACCAATATAAGAAATAAGGGAAAATTTTTTGTAGTGTAGTTAAGGATTATTTTGTTTTTATTAGGAATTATTTAGGAAAGTGAATATTGGAAGATAAATCTTGATAAGAGTTAAAATTTAATGGCATAATAGGCCTACTGTAGATAGGTAGATAGATAGATAAATACCTTTTATTTGCACTTTACAAACATTAAAAGTGATGTGGGTGAAGTTGAGGCAATAAGAGCCCCCTCTTCCACTTAATCCACGATGTAATTGGTTAAATAAAATAATAATATTCCTTAATCATGAACATTGTACAATGCAAAACGAAATAAAATGATAATTTTAAACTTCAGTCAAGCAAATAAATTAATAATGCATTACAAATTTAATGAATGAAAAGATACATAGAAAACTAAAACTGTAGTGATATAGATGAGATTAATCCTCAACGTTCATTAAGGGGGGGATATTAGAATACGCATTATTCCTATAAATTCTTAGGGCCAAGCCACATGAGGTGCTTTCCAAACGAGTCGGCAGGGTAGAAAGCTCTCTGATTAGTTGATTATCAGCTGCTTCCCGAACATCAACCCCCAATCAGCCAATCGGAGAGCTTCCTGCCCTGCTGACTCGTCTGAAAAACGCCTCATGTGACTTGGCCCTTTGAGTATCTGGCAGCATTTAAACGTATATTCAAGTCGCACTTTCGAGGATTCTATGTTAGAACATGAAGATTTCTGCTATTTAATATTTGTATTTATTTCAGCAGTACTTCACAGGAAAGTATAATATTATTTACTAACGAAGGGTGAGGCGACCTAGCCGAGTCTATCGCGATTATTATTTATTCGATTACAATGAAAATTGAAACTTAATAAAATATATCAATTTTATGCTCAGTACCGTACTGCACAACATATATATGAAGCAGCCGAGTCATTTAATAAATGAATGAGGCAGGCCATGACAAGCGTAACGACAGAACGGTTAGTATATTAATGAATCAAGCAGTATTCCAACATTGTGGTCTATTCCAACATTGATCAAATAGATAATTATGACTTTAATCGAACCTATTACCTATAGGTACGTTTATAATAAGTGTCACAGCGAACCGTTGATTGATGGAGCGACTACAGACCAACTTATTATCCTTGGTTTCTTGATACTTCTACCACTATCACTTACCTTCTCTTCATTGAATTGTGATGTTTTCTAGATCTCTACAAATTTAATGCTAGGTTTTAAATGGAGAATGAAACACATACCCCAGTAGGAATTATGAATATTTCCCATTTTATATATAGAGTCAAAATAGAAATAAACGGAACTTCTTTAAGACTGTTGTTTGGTACACTTTTTTTGAATTGGGTAAACTTTTTAAATATAATTGTTAAGATCATTATAAGAGTGAGAAAAAGTGGTAACTGAAATTTTTAAGTGTTTTTAAGTGGTCTAATAAGCGAGTTACGAGTTGCTGAAGTGCTACCTCCGTTTTCTTTCCAGATCATAAACGGTTCGACTATATTAACAGAACTTCTATTAAAAATTAAAAAATGTATCTTTCCAAACTAAATTATTTTATTCCCCATATCGTTTATAGATAAAAAAGTTACATACATATCCAGAAACATTCATACCGACAGAAATTGCCTTATTTAAAAAAAGTAACATTTTTTGTAAATTCGATAACTTATTTTGGCATTTATCGCGAAAAAACGCATATTAGAACAAAGCCAATGATATACTGAATGTATTAAGAAAACTCCAATGGAAAATTCGAAACGGAGTTAGCACTTCAAAAACCCATAACTCGCTTATTAGACCACTTAAAAATTCCAGTTGCCACTTATTCTCACTCGTATAATGATCTTAACAATTATATTGGAAAGATTATCCAATTCAAATGAAAAAAGTTTACCGAACAGCCTTAAACGTACAGGTAACTTTTAAGATTTTTTGTTCTTTCAAGATAGAATAACGATGGGGAAGAATTGTTCGCGTTCTCAATACGTATTTAAGTAATTGTTATGAATTTATTTATTTATTAGATAGAGCGAACAATACAATAGTCGGAAAAGAAAAAACAGGCTATTGCCCAAAACTTCTTCAATTTCCTGATTTTGTCACAAATCGTCCAAATATTATGTAGGTTATGTTCACTTCAATTTCAACACCAAATCTTCAATCTGAAACTATGAATCAGAATAAAACAAAGAATTTCAAATTTAGATAAATTGATAATGAAACTTCCGTTAAAACAAAAACCAAACTTCAAATATTCACAAAATATAGAATAAAATCACTTAAATTTTGAGCTCGAAAAAATGAATGAATGAATAAGAAATTTTTAAACTTGATACAAAGGCTAAGCTGAGATATTGAAAGTGCTGGTTTAGAGAGTTTCGTGTCCACATTTTTATTAGCCTTTTCAATCCGTTTTTGCAGATTCTAGTAGGTCAAGACTTGAACATGATTTACTTTTGGATTACATTGAAATTAGATTTAAATATTGACTTCGTCATTTATATGCATTCGGTATCATACATTTCTATTAAGCAGGCAATTTCTGTTTGTATGAATGTTTCTGGAGATGTATGTTTGTATGTCGGACGGATCTCGAAAACGGCTCTATCGATCTTAATGAAATTTGGAGTATAGTAGGTTCGTGATGCTGGTCCCAACTCTGTGAAAACTCTCTGTGAAAGGTTTTTGAAAATAGGATTTATTCTTCCTTTGAGTAGCAGCTCATCGAAAAAGAGTTTTTCATAATCTGTTGAAAACGTGACAGAGAGTATGAGCGAGCGAAAAAAGATTTTAACACCTGTTTAGTTACCAAAATTTGGAGAAATATTGAAAAAATTGCTTGATTTGAAAAACATCTGTAAGAATGGGTACCTACAGAAAGTAACCGAATGATAGTAAAGCAGAGCAAATTTGAAAGTGATCTTTTAAAACATACAGTATTGAATGTAATGTAATTATAAATGCGTCTAATTTCTCCAGGCTCTGCTGTATTGGTTCCTCAGTTGCACTTTGTTTGCACGCAGCCATAAGAGACTAATATTTTAAGAATCACTTAGAGACTGAATTGAGAAACATAACATTTCATAAGCGCTCCTTTCCTTTCAAATAAGTTAAGTAATGTGGTTCCTATTGGTTCTAATACTGAACTGTTTATTTCTGTAAAATCAACAATGATAATGATAGGGATAGTGAAGCTGATGTAACAGCTGGGTTTACTAACTGCTCTCCCCCAGTCTTCACTATCACTACAACAAACATAAAAACAGAATATAACAATGAAAACAAGCCTACAGTTATGGGTTTAGAAGGAAACGATGTGTTTTTAAAAAGACTTTATTCAGGCATCGCCTGCACAACAATGTTACACTTACAACATCTGACTAACTATTCCTATATCTGACTAACTATTCCTTAATTAAAAGTACATATTTATTGCTTCATAATCAGGAGAAAGTTCTAGTTTACAGTAACAAGTGATTACAATTGGCCAAAGTTTAGAATAAGAAAATAAGAATCACATACTATTATTCATTATCATTAGTAAAAACATATTATCTTTTAAGTTTACAATAACAAGTGATTACATTGATCAAAGTTTGGAATCTGCAAATATGACTCATATGTTATCTGTTATGATGTCATTAACATCTTTATGTAACTACAGTTTAGAATATGCAAATATGACTAATATATTATATTATGATGTCATTGATATCTTTATCTAACTCCTCCCTCCCCAAGTCCTTTATGTCCCGGAAAGGTCTGTAAAGTTCAAAGTCCTGTAACGGGTATGACTAATTTGCTAGGTAAAACCTTAAGTGGAGTGTATTGTGTAAGTTCAATTACATCATTGCGTTTTTTTCTTGTTTCTCTCAAATAACTTATCAACAAGAGTATTGCAATCGTTATAGTTAGACCGATTCCTACAAAAACATAAACTTGATGGGAATTATCAACTGCAATTGGGTCAAGTTGTATTTCTAAGCTCTTATTTTCTAAGTTGGCTAAATGAACTGTATCAAATTGAACATGGAGCTTTTTCAAGTGAGTTGGAGATTTTGAAATGACAAGTGACCAAGTGTCCTTGTATACCGGTAGGCCTACTGTTGGAGTATTAAAATCACACATTTTTTCACTCGATAAAACATGTAAACATGTAATGTACCGGTACTATGCAAATTAATCAATAGTTCACTACCATTAACACACAATCTTACATTATTTTCCTTATAAACTAAGTAGCTGCCAATCTTATCAATGTATTTTATGAAACCATAAGTTGCCTTCAAGGAGATTAACTCGTAATTTTCCAAGTCATTATTGCTAAACAAATTTGAAATACATGTATCATTGAATATATCAAGCGTATTACAGTATCTAGTGCTAGAAACTAGAGTACAATAATCTAAAACACACAATTCACCTTTTTAGTATGACAAAATTGACTTGGTAATTTTCATTGTATATTCCTTGTGATCCCGTGGATCGGTGTTTGGAGTAATTGGATAAGAAAGAATAAAATAAGAATCTAATAACAAGGTTTCCACAGGTATCTAAATGAAATATGTCAACATATCGTTACTAAGTGCACAATGTAAGTTTGATATTTGTCATAGTACAGAAGAGTTTCGTGACGCCAAGTTATCAGGGGTATTTAACATAATAGAGTGTATTTCTGAGTGAGATAAGATGCTGGAGAGTAAAATATCCTTCTGCAAAAGTCTAAGCTTTCTACAATATCATTGACATGAAGTTCAAGTTAAGATACAGTTGCTAATACTGTTGCTAATAAAGAGAATACTGTTGAAGACGTTCAACTACATTTATTTCATTTGATGCTTTCAGCAAAATTTTTTGTAAAATAGCGTTGTTGCTTTGAATAGTTTTCATTGAATTTTGCTGTACCGTTTTGTGTCATGGTTATAGATAAGTTGCGTCTTAAGATTTTTCTGAACTGTTCATTATTTTCAATGTTGTGAATTACTGAATTATAATAGTATATTTCGCACCTAGGGCCGAAAATGAGACTTTTCCGGCTCGAAATCGGTTTTCAAGTCCGAGGCCGTAGGCCGAGGACTAGAAAAGACTGAGAGCCGGAAAAACATTTTTGCCCATGGTGAGAACGTTTTTTTTCGCCACACAGAAAAATAAACAATATAAATATGAGAATAATTGTTTATTAGGCACTTCCGAAAGCAAAACAGGAAGGTCATAAGTCTAGCAAATCTGAGGTAATCTGTATATCAGGAAATTGTCCAAGTATTTTTATTCTGACTTGTCTAAATAACCTCAAAGATTATGTTCAATTATGTAAGAGGTTGAGTTTATACTTTTTATTCTTCCAAATAACAATAAGATGATATTATTATAAATGTTTTAATTCTTGAATAATAAACACAAATAATGAAAAGTTTTCTGATCAGCTGTGTCTTAGCACACTTGAAATTTGGCCAATCTGAATGTCAACGTCTACAATGCTTGTTGTCGTTGACTTCGGAAGTTTAGGTTAGAAGTTCTATCAGAAACTTTTCAGTTACTCTGAAAATCGAATTTTAATAGTTTATAATATATATCTTATCTGTTTTTATTCATCCAAATAAAATGATAGTATCTTATTGCAGAATACTTATTCAATTCTAGAAGCATAAACTGATTCCGTTTCATAAACCATTTTGTAATCAGAATCAGAATCAGAATCAGCTGACTTCAAGGTTATTTTACAGCCCTAGGGCCGTAAAACTTTTACCGGCCTGGTCAGAAAACAATCATTTTCGGCCTCCATATGACGCACGAAAACCAGCTCATTACATCCAAGTGGGGCGAAAAATTCTTTATCATTAGCGTACATGTTACCTGTGATCCAAGATATTGAAATTCGGATAGTAATTCTTCAATAAATTCTCTTTCTTCCTCATTCATATGAGATGTACGAATTAAAGAGGGTATTTCATTATGTATTTCATCTAATGTATGTTCGTCAAAAGAATGGAACAATTCTTGAATATCGAGACTAGAGGTCGAGATATTTTTTGTATTAGGCAATTGAGTATATGATGTACATGATTGAGTACATGAGTATATGAGTACATGATTGAGTATATGATGCACTTCATCAATGTCAAGATAAACGGTCTTGTCCTGATTGGCATGTATTAGACAATACGCTGCCTGGTCATCAACTTTTACAAGGGAATCTTCAATTACAAAATTTTCATTTTCAATTTTATTGAGAACTCCATGTTGGAGATTATTCTTTACCGGAACTCTATATTTATGCAATTCTTTTTTCAAATTAATCTTAGTTTTATCACGCTTCAGGGGAATTGTGATACCATTATTTAGTTTGAGTACCATTTTTGACAATTTAACAGAGGCTTTGAGTTGTTGAAGTGTTTCACAACCTAATAGCATATCATATCCGGTGGAAAATGGAAATACATGTAAAGGTACTACGAGTCGAGTACCAAATGTTTTGAAAGTGTAAAATTTAATAAAATTGTGAACTAACTGTGTTCCTGTTGCCGTACATATGACAAAATCTTTCTTTATTAATTCATCATTTTCAGTAATAATCCGCGGGTGAATGTAGTTCTTTTCCGCACCTGTATCTACAAGCCGTTTGCGATTTTTATAATCAATGAAATAAGGAAGACTCGAAAAATTTGTGCAATTGAAGTTGAATTCTTCGAATCTTTGCCTGGTTTTCTAAAGAATTATCGGTAAGGGAGGACATTATATCGGTTAGCATGTTCATTTGTTCTGTAAGAACAGAAAGCTGATCTTCAACTGAAAGGCTCTCTTCATGCTCTTCTTCAATGTGATGATTGTTCTGGTAGATTCTGTTTGAAACTGTGCGCATGGAAACAGTGTTAAAGTCAGAGTGTTTGTTAGCAAATGAATTGTTTTTGGTGTTACCATATTGTTCGTTTTTTTGAAATTTGGGAGGATTCTCGAAATTTGGAGAGTTGGGTTTGGTGAAACCGGGGTGAACGTTTCTTTGTTGGTCATTGTGACGATTATTACGGGTATTGGGGTTATTGCGACCTTCACTAGAATGGGCGTTGCGATTAGCAGTGTTGTTATGATTGAAGGTACGTTGCAGTGTTGTTATGATTGAAGGTACGTTGCAGTGTTGTTATGGAAGTGGTACGAGGGTTATAAAGTAAATGTTTGAAATCAATTGATTCATCAAAGTCAGTCAACAGGCTATTTTGGGCATCTTCAATTGATTGAATTTTATGAACTCTGAGGTGAGCAGCAAAGTCAGCTGGTACATTACGGATCAAATGTGTAATCAGGGTGCAATCAAGTTGACTTTTGAGATAAGTTAATGTGGGTTCTGAAAGTTTTTCCATTCCATACCTATCCATTATTACAATCTTTTTACACTTGAGTCTGTCAATAAAGTCGTAAGATGATTCATTTCTGAAAGGTCGTAGCATTGTTGCCTCTGTTATTAGAACGGCAATTGGTCTTTCATCACAAAATTGCTGTTTTAGTGCTGTTAAAAGATCAGGAAGATTTCGACTACTTCGGGCAGCTGTACGAGCTTTCCCTGAAAGTTTGTTATATGTATGATTGAATAGGAGCCAATCATTGGTTTCTCTTTCTGGCACATTTGCGTTACAGTATTCATCAAAAAGTCCTTGGCAGACTATGATAAAATGTGAGAGCTCAAGAATGTCCCCATCAAAAGAAGGTACAGCATTAATAGCATTAGTTGGAAGAGTTTTAGAAGTCATTTTACCGTTTTTGACGTTGCAAAGTCCCTGACGCAGAAGAAGCTCCTGATGTGGTGGATGACCTGGCTGCAATGGTGGCTGCGAAGTTCCGATGGATGCCTGGGTCTGGACCGGAACGGGATGCTCCTGTAGATTGGACACGGCAGGTGTCAGTCCGTCAGTAGGACTTACGGAAATTTCGTCTGGAAATTCCTCCAGGAATTTTCTTGCTGGGACCTTGGTTCGAATTGGTGGAAATTGTTTATGTTGGTGGCCCTCAATTTTGGTTTCGTTCTCCGAGGTATTGAAGAATTGAAGTTCTTGAGATTGTTGCGAGTTTTTCACAAAATGAAAAGCTTAGTGTAGGTGGCTGGCTGCTGAATTTTTCAACGTTTTCTTCAGAGGGTTACGTTGCTCGTATCGTGAAAACTCGGCGAAGTGCTGAGAGCAATCGGTCCGGGAAAATATCACAGTACACAAAATAATTCACAATATAGAACAACCGAGTTCGGGCGCCAGTTATGGGTTTAGAAGGAAACGATGTGTTTTTAAAAAGACTTTATTCAGGCATCGCCTGCACAACAATGTTACACTTACAACATCTGACTTAAGACTAACTATTCCTTA
The DNA here is from genome assembly GCF_014356525.2 of Nilaparvata lugens. Classification (NCBI taxonomy): domain Eukaryota; kingdom Metazoa; phylum Arthropoda; class Insecta; order Hemiptera; family Delphacidae; genus Nilaparvata; species Nilaparvata lugens. The sequence goes on along the minus strand of NC_052518.1, from coordinate 82,502,855 downwards.
ATTAAAAGTATATATTTATTGCTTCATAATCAGGAGAAAGTTCTAGTTTACAGTAACAAGTGATTAAAATTGGCCAAAGTTTAGAATGAGCAAATAAGAATCACATATTCATTATCATTAGTAAATACATATTATCTTTTAAGTTTACAATAACAAGTGATTACATTAATCAAAGTTTGGAATCTGCAAATATGACTCATATGTTATCTGTTATGATGTCATTAACATCTTTATCTAACTACAGTTTGGAATATGCAAATATGACTAATATATTATATATTATGATGTCATTGATATCTTTATCTAACTTACGTTAGTTCGTTTGGCAATATGTTGATCGCCTCTTGACTCTTATTATCTCAAGGACATGTGCTATTTCAGAACGTTTTGTCATTCATTGCAATTTTCTAAGCTTCAATCACTTGAGAAAAGTTCCTGGACAATAAAAGGTCCTATAAACGGTGATCTGCTTTAGTCCGTTTATAATGGTTCTTTTTGAAGACTACACCAACTTTAATATTTTTATCCACTTGTTAGGTTTCCAAATTATGCTGTGCAATTCTATTTTTCTTCTCTTTACACATCTTTTCCCAATTTGGTTTGTGCATCTCATGCTGATGAATTAATTGCAGAGGCGTAAGGCCTGTTGTTGAATGAATGCTGTTGTAAGCAAATATTGCCTCGCCATAGCTTCTTTTCCATTTATTATAGCTTCTTTATTGATTTATCAGCCTCTAAGAAATGAAGATGTTCTGTTAACTCTATGTAATGTCTCAATGATGCCGTGTGATCTTGGGTGTCCTGTTGTGAAATGATTTGCGATTCCAAACTCTTGTAATACTGCCTTCACTTAACTACTGCAAAACTCTTTCCCTTGGTTTATAAAATTAACTCCTGTGGACTCGGTCCATAAAATTAACTCCTGTGGACTTTGGTATAACCCAAAACGTCTTATCAGATTAACTACTAAGCATTTATCTGTCTTGTTTTCAAGAGGCCAAGCAGTGGCAAATTTAGTGAACCGATCAATTGAAGTTAAATATTTTTCTTTGTTGTAATGGAAAACATCGACTTCCATTTTATAGAAGGGTCGTTCAGGTGTAGGTGTTAACTATAGAGGTGTCTATTCATATTTAACTTTTTCGCATGCACAGATGCACTCTGAGCATTATTCACAGTTTTGAACATATTGAGCCAATAATATTGTGGTTTGAGATGTCTCTTTAACTCCTCCATGATTATTTCTTCCGACATGATACTGTTTGACATTATATTATCTTGTTGTATCCTATCTTCGGCGAGGGAGAATCCAAGAGGGTCCACACTGTCGAGAGGATGACCGACCTCCTAAAACTAAAGGTAAACTGAATCATTTCAGCATTCGATGACTAAGGTGCCCTTTACTACAATCATAGGAAAATAGTATTTATAAATTTCACAGTAGACATACCTTGCCATTATTTATGAGCAGACTTTCTGTTCTATATTAAATCTTTCCACTACTATATACGGTAATTATTTCATTAAGGAAATCCACATTTGATAATACTCATTAATAATTTTTCTCTATAATAAATTCTCAAATCTACATTCCATCATTCAACTGCTATACTCCAGAGGGTACTAGAAAAATTTCTTACTAATTACATCACTCGCCAAAATCAGTTCCATTTTAATTCATAATTTTGAAAATGCTGAATTTCAAATGAATTGGATGATTAACATGCGTTATGGGTATAGATGTAATCTCTTCCATATTAGGTGAACATAAATGATAACATCTACTATTGTCAGAGCTTGAACAATAAAAGCCAATGTGTAAAGAATTATTGATAGAGCAGAAAGATAGGTAGTCAGTTCATATGTTTATATAGGGGCAGTGTTTCATTTAACGTCATCTCAGACGTTCATCACTAAAATATTACAGTACTCAATTTGCTGCTTTAATCGTTATTGCAACTCCCAATCATTATTTATCCTTGTTCTCATACTTCACCGTTAAATCCTATTTAAAACTCATCTAAGATAATCTCTAGCACTTTCTCAATCGTCTCCTCTACTTCTTATTTTTCTTTCTCATTTCTCATCTTCCTCATTTCTATAGTTATTATGATAACTAGAATAGTGTTGTTATTTTTATATTATTATTATAACTGTTGGGATTGTAGTGATTGTTGCGATGATGATAATTATTCTTCTTAATCCTTCTTCTTTTTCTTCTTCTTCTTCTTCTTCTTCTTCTTCTTCTTCTTCTTCTTCTTCTTCTTCTTCTTTCCTTGATTAATTTCATCACAATATGATATGCAATCTCTTATTCTTTAGTTTAGTTTCAAAAGTTCATCTCAATTGTGCACATTCCTTCTTTCTCTTCTCTTCTTCTTTGTTATTGTGATTTTTCCACTAGATATCCAGCATGTTCAAATGTTCATTTACTTAGTTACTACTTTCTACCAATATCCATATCTTGATTTATGGTCTACTTGATATGGTCTGATATCTTGATATTCGATTCTTTCTCACAGTAAATCATACTATTCCTATTTCATTATAGAAAAATATTATTTATTATCAGTTGTATAATGTATCTTTTCTCATGTGATAACTTTCTTCAAAGATTTTTCGTTTTTCTTCTGGCTTTTTCTTCTCTTTTGCAGTTTTTACTGGATTCCATCTCGCTCTATCTTCACTTGGACTCAATCTTCCACTACAGGACATCTCGCCCTATCTCCTGACTCGACCTGACTTGATCTTTCACTACTGGATTCCATCTCTCTCTATCTCCACTTGGTCTCGATCTTCCACTACCTAGATCTGTTCCCCACAATTTTCACCTTATTTACCATTAGGATTATCCACCACTGGAGCTCCATAGATCACAACATCTACAGTACATCTTATTGTGTTTAGTGAATTTTAGAACAAGTGTTTTTAAAAATAGTGAAGGGAGCCGAGCTGTCAAGGCATACAGAATGTACTCGAATCAAGAGACTTTTTCATTTAGGTTGAGTTTTATTAGTTTCATCCCCATTTTCCCCGTCATGTGTCGTTCTGAGGTCGGTTCAAGGTTGGTCTGCTGCTTCCATGATGCCTCTCGTCACTGACACGTCAGCTCGCTCGCCCTCAAGTAGGTATGATTATTTCAATAATAGTAATAATGACGCAGGTATGTTTCTAGCAAATGAGCTCCACTCTTTCAAAAAACTTTTCAAGACTGCTCACCTTAACGTCCAATCCCTCAGCTGCCACATTGATGAACTCAGAGCAATCTTCCGTTTCCAGGACTTCAATATAATTGGAATTTCCGAATCATTTTTGAAGCCTAGTATTCCATCAAATTTTGTTGTATTACCTCGATATAATCTCTTCCGAAATGATAGATTAAATAAAGCTTGTGGGGGTGTAGCAATTTATGTGAAAGATGGTATCGAAACAAAAGTTTTAATCACATTCAAACAAGAGTATTGTTCCAGACCAGAGTTTATGCTACTTGAATTATCCTTATCTAGTACTGGTAAGTTACTCGTTGGTATCTGTTATCGGCCACCAAAAATAGGTCATTTTACAGATTTCGAAAATGCCTTGCTTTCTCTTTTGCCTTGTTATAACCGTATACTAGTTATGGGGGATATGAACACCGACTTGAACATGACAAATCGTAACTTTGACTACTTTCAACTGACTACAATTTTCCAATGCCTAAACATTACTATTTTACCTCTCGATCCAACTCATCATACTAATGAATCAGACACACTCATATTGACCTTCTCATTGTTAGTGATCCCAACGAGGTTGTTCAAACAGGCCAAGTCCCAGTCCCAGCTATTTCTGGACATGATTTTTGATCTACTGTGTACTTTCCCATAATATACCTAAGCCAGAACAGAAAATTATCACTTATAGAGACTTCAAAAGCTTTGATGAAGCCACCTTCCTGACTGATGTGGCTCAGACTCCATGGCATCAAATTGAAGCGTTACCCTGAGTTGATGACATGGTCAAGACTTTCGAGAATTGGACTTTGACTTTGTATGACAAACATGCACCTTATGTGACAAGGAGGATTAATAGAAAACGACGTAGAGACAAAGCACATAGAAAATTTAAAGAGACATTATTTGACTTGGACAGTTTGATAGAGTATAGGAGCCTTAGAAATAGAGTTAAACAGGAATCACGGAACTCAAATATTAGGTACTTGAATTCGTTCATGACAAACAATAGACAAGACTCTAAATCACTTTGGCAGGGAATAAAAGAATTTGGGCTTGGCAAACAGAAATCGAATCCCCAAATTGACTTACCATTGAACAATATAAATGACCATTTCGTTTCACACTCCAACCAACGCGACGAATTTGTCATTGCTAATCATATCAATGATCTTGAAGAGTAGGTTACAAACTTAGATAATACCAATTACTGATCAATTCCATCTCCATCCAATCTCAGATGAAGACACTTTCAAAGCAATTCAATGTATTCACAGTAATGCTATGAGTGTAGACAAATTCCTATTAAATTTATCAAGAAGATGTTATTTGCTGTTTTACCAATCATTACATACATTTTCAACAAGTCACTTGAAGAAGGCATTTTCCCTGAAAACTAGAAGTTTGCTCTGGTTTGCCCTCTAAATAAAGTTCCATCACCCAATGAAGTTAAAGATTTTAGACCAATCAGTATTCTACCTGCATTGTCCAAAGTGCTAGAAAGACTCATTCATGCTCAAGTTTTAAAATTTCTAGATAACAATAGTAAGCTTCATAACTTTCAATCAGGCTTTAGGAAATTCCATTCAATTGAGACAGCTCTGCTTCGTGTCACTGATGATATAAAGTTAGCAATGGACCAAAGAAAATGTACCATCCTCACCCTATTTAATTTTTCTAAAGCATTCGATACTGTTGATCATACATTCCTTTTGAATAAGTTGGCTATTCTTGGTTTCAGTCACAACTCGTTAGTTTGGTTCAAATCCTATCTGTTAGGTAGGAAACAATGTGTATCTGTCGGTGACAAAAATTCAACTTGGGAAAACATTATGCATGGAGTACCACAAGGTTCAATTTTAGGCCCTCTCCTCTTCACTTTGTATGCTAATGACCTTTCTTCCATTATCAAATTCTCCAGTTTCCATACTTATGCAGACGACCTTCGAATCTATTTAAGCTGTCCCATAACAAAAATTAATGAAACAGTTGGAATAATGAATCAGGATATCAATTCGATAGTTGAATGGACGAAGAAAAATGGCCTTAAGCTTAATCCCATCAAAACACAACCCATTATAATTGGATATTGTCGTCTTGTAAACAATATTGACCTTGAATCAATTCACAAAATGAGTGTAGACGGTAATGACATTCCTTACTGTAGCTCAGTCAAAAATTTAGGCATCATTATGAATAATACTCTTGACTGGTCAGAACAAGTGAACAAAACTTGTAAAAAGGTATTCTCAGCCATCGAGGAAAATGCACGATATCCTCCCTAGAAACATTAAATTATTATTGGTTCAATCTCTTATCTTCCCACATTTGATGTATTGTAATTCTGTTCTCAACAATATGCAAGTCACTCTGAATTATAAACTACAGCGTTGCCAAAATTATTGTCTTCGTTTCGTCTACTCTCTTCAACGTCATGATCATATCACCCCAGCCCACATTGCTAGTTCAAAATTAAAGCTTCCCGATCAAAGGCTTTTTCGAATAGTCAAGCTTGTTAGAGATATCTTGAAGTACGGTAATCCGAACTATTTTAAAGATGATTTCAAATTTGTCTCTGAAGGTAGGAGGATAGATGCTTCTCATACTAGAACCGGAGAAAGTACTTTAAGGATACCCAATCATCGAACTAATATTTTCACAAAATCTTTTTTTCACAAGAAATGCAATTATTTTTAGTATATTCCAATCTTAATTAAAAACCTCTCTAGGAAAGAATGTTCGTCCTAATCAGAATAGTGTGAATAATGTTTGAGGGTCTTTATTGACGAATATGGCTAAAACAAGCATATGAGATGAAAAATGCAGGCAACCAAAGCAAACTGGTTGATCTAATCCAACAAGGGATCCAGGCTAAACATATAAATATTGTATGAAAATTTGTGATTTGAAATTTATTAGTGGGAACCTGAATTGAATTTGCATTAGGCCTAATTTGTTCCTTATTAATAATATCCTGAAATTCGATTAAATTGAATCCGAATTCTAAAATTGACTTCAGGTGGCTGAAAACCATTAAAGTACTTTTACGACTTAATACCTCAACCGTTTACGGTAGGTTACATAAAAACTAATAAGCTTGTAATAAATAAGTTGGTTCATTAGGGAAAGTGATGATTGAAGATTGAGCGCGTAAACTAGCTTACATTAATATTTGAAACAAAGTGAACGAGGTTGATTCGATATTACATAAATTATAGCTTAATGGTGCCCATTAAAAGTACGATATAAGCCTGAACAAATTGGATTAGTTTGACCACTTTGAAAAAACATTCGGTAAGCCTGGTCAAATTAACTCAGATTGACTACCGTAAAAAACCAATGAAAAAGATTAGGGCTATCACAAGTTAGCTGTCGGATACTATAGGCTGTAAACTGATGTTTGTATAGAATCAATCAATTATCTTACCTAATGCAAATTGGTCAATTAATATTTCCAAATTGCTCTTGATTGAATTTTGATTTTCTGTTTACAAGTTATTTATAGAAATTCACTGACAACCAAAAGTCTCCAAACTGAATGGTACTCGGTTCATTGTTGCATTAGTGAAAAACTACACGTCTTCAAATATCCAAAAAATGTTATTTCACATATAATGCAAAAAAAAATAGAAGTACCTGATAGTATACTCATTAGGTCTAATTCATACAAACCAGTAAATCGGTTTCCCAACAATGGGCTACCTAAACCCCTTAGTTGGTCGTGAAATGTGTACAGGAGTATCGCGAGACTAGGTATTTTAAACCAGCGACTAGATATTTAATTCCAGAGTTGAAGGAAGATAACAAAAAATTTGTTTGACAAGGTCGTACCTATTAGAGTATTGTTGGCTTGTTACAAAAAAACCGTACTTTTTTTACATTCTGAAAAATATGTGTCAAAACCAGCGCAATTGGGACGAGTGGGTTGATGAGTAGTTTAATTAGAAATAAGGCAGCAGGGAACCCTTAAACTGAAAACCAAAAAATTACGATACCATACCATTTAAAATTCAATCCATCTGTTTTTTATGAAAAAATAACAGATTTCATCTGAAACACTGACTGCTTATATCGATTTTGAAGGCAACCAATCGATCCCCTTCGATTGCCCTCCAGTTTGAAGTTGTGACGACAAGTACAACTATATTGAGGTTCACGTTACATAAAAGCAGAGGATAAAGATAGGAGAACAGTGTAGCCAACTCTCTGCCTTGCTCTTCTACCTTCTATATAGAGGATAGTTGATACTGGTTTATCAGCGATGTAATATTAACTGTTGATTCTTATTCAAAATAATTAAATTTAATTCAAGGAAATAAATTTTTCAATGTTTAAATAACTAGTAACCTCCTGGATTGGAGAACTCGCTCATGAACTGTTGTATTGATCTTTGAAATCCGAAACTTGTAATTAAAGAGTTGGTTAAAATATTATGGAAACAGCTTAATATTATTTCTTTTACAAATATAAATTTAACGGTAGGTTTCTTTGGGGATCCTATTCGAATTGAAAAACCACTTTTCTGTCACTTCAAATGTTGTACGCCATCTTGGATCCGCCATATAAATCAAACTTCATTTTGAATCCAACTTTATTGATAGAGTAAACTATAAAGTTCTATGGATTCAGAAATAGATACAGACAGGGTAAGTGAGAATTATAGAAACAGCTTAAAATTTATTTTCAAAAAATAATTTCACAATAGACTAAATAGGGAATAGGGATCCTATTCGAATTTAAAAAAAACTTTTCTGTAGCTACAAAATTTTGGTCTCAAAATATTAAATTCAACTTCATTTTTTTAAATGGGAAGGTGGTCATGATTTCTATACAGAATTTCAAGGCAAAATGAATGGCAACAACCGCACATCGATATATTACAAAGATATTCACATTTAAAGGTAACTAATCTATATAATAAGAAAGAGTAGGGTTGTGTTTGTTCGTGTGTTCGTTTGTTCATGTGTTCGTTTGTTCGCATCAAAACATGTCAACTTGTGGATTGAAACTTCGTTTTCCTGATGCAATGTACGAATGCGTGTATGAATGCCTACACGTGGCATGGATTATTTATTTTTCAGCTAGAACAGTTTTTTGAGACAAAGTGCTAAATAAACGTCTACAGTTTTATCAATGCTGTATCGGCAATATGAATACGCATGCAGTTAATATGTCTTTGAAAGGTGATATTTTTACATAAAGAAATTATTCTCTTCCATTTTTATTTAATTACAATTCCAAAATTATGCAAGTCCTGATAGAATGATTGACTGACTGTACAGTCAGTCGAAAATTTTAATATTGAAATGAGGGATATTTTGGCAAGCTGAACACAAAAATTAGGTCCTATTTATTCTTATTTTTATATTCTTTATATTTCTAGGTCATAATTCTTCAAATGAAAAATGAGTTTTGTGGGTTGTCAAAATTCCCCCTGAAAGGGAAACTATTCAACGTATCCCATCTTTTAGTAAAATAACAATGATTTCTGCATTGAATAAAATGTTCCTTGCCAACAACAATAGAACTCTTTGTGAATTTAGATATGACCTACACTGTAGATTTATATAATTCTATTAATTAAATACATGGAAATTGAAGTATTAATTTCAGTCATTTTATGGTTAGTTAATGAAATTTATTATCAATAAAAAAATTCTAATTTTATCAGTACAGAATTAGTTGAATGAACTGTCGTTGTACTGATTTCTTGGTCAACGATATTTTAAAATTGATATTTATCCATTCTTTATTTTTCCAGAAGTTATTTTATTTGAATTAGAAAATATTTATCAGGTCCTATCAATTTATCATTCATAACAATGAATTGTTAAAAACATGAATTTAATCAAATGAAAAAAGGCCCAATATACTTCTGTATTCATGTTCGAGAACGTGTTCGCATCGCATGTTTACACTTGTGATGGTTAGCCAAAATTGTAGGGCAAACTGCATGGCGAATTGTAATGGAGGACTTCGATTGGCTGAAAAGTTCAGCGTTCGAAGTGCGGTATGGCGAACAGTTGAAACAGAGGTGAGCGGCACGACGAACGGTTTGGAGTACGGCGAATGTTTAACTGCTGATTTTTAACTTTATGAAACATGCTCATGTTCGCTGAAAGGCGCGATTTTCGGCGGAATGCACGGTTTGCTGTGCGGTTCGAGGTTCGGTTCAGCATGTGTGGTCGCACCTTTAGATGCTACAGGAACAGGACATTTATACAGATCACAGGCCAAAGCAACATAATAATGTATACTATAATAAAGGAAAGAACTGGCTTATAGATATACGGGATAGGAAAATTATGTTTGACACATAATCACGTCTTAACAACTGGACTGATTAACTTGAAATTTTGCATATAGATTCTTAATTAACCGAGGATGGTTATAGGCCTATTTTCGATTTGTCAAGTTTTCAATTTGTCATCCTTTCAATTGTTGTATGGAAGCAGCTGAGCATTTCTTTTAAAAGGGAAATTAGAAGATAGGTCTGATTGGGAATCTAATTCGAATAATAAAAACAGGTTTTCCGTCGTACCCAAATTTCGTCCTCCATTTTTGAACCGCCATTTTGAATCTAACTTCATTTTTTTAAATTGGAAGGTGGTCATATGATAAATGATTTCGATACAGGATTTCAAGAGAAAATATGGTGAAAACCGCATATCGATATCTCAAACCATTCAAAAGTTATTATAATTCAAAGGTACTGATACATAATTCATCTATCTATAATCTTCTACACTATAATGAAGGAAAGAACTGACTTATACACGTATACACGTTTAGAGGAAATTTTGCATATAAATTCTTAACCGAGGATTCTTATATGCCTATTTTCAATTCTTCTAGATTTCATTACCGTACGTCAAGTTTTCAGTTTGTTAAGTTTTAAAATAGACCCTTGCGAAGCACGGGTTACCTGCTAGTACATTGAATAAATGAGTACTCACATTGAAAATCTAAACTATCAAATTTTACTCTTTTAAATGTTAGTGAACACTAATAGTAGCGTCTACTCACATATTTAACACTTTGAACAAATGAATTTATCTGTCGTATTTTTAATGTGCTCAATTACTCCATTTCTGTATGTTTTATTAGTATCTTTAAATGTGAATTTCCTTGCAACGGTTTGAAATATAGATGTGCGGTTTTCACCATTAATTTTTCGTGTTTAAATCATGCATCACATCAAAATCTTCCCATTTAAAAAATGAAGTTGAATTCAATATGGCGGGTCCAAGATGGCGGACCAAAATTTTTAATCTACAGAAAATTTGTTTTCTCAATTCGAATTGGATCCGCAGTAAAGTTTACTGATGAAAAAGCATTCAGATATTGTTATTAATTACAGCGGTTTTAAAATCTTAATACAAAAATCGTATACCGAAATATTAATAATTTTATTTTTGAATCCTACTGATCGCCCATGTAAGGGGTTTATGGATTTGTCAATGATTTTCAAATCACATATTATCAATCTCCCAATTAATTCTGTGCATTTCACAATGCAAAAAGAATTCCACACTATGAGAATTCCATACTTATAGAGTAAGGGCACACATCTAACAACTCTCCCCCACTTTAATTCTAAACTTGCTGAAAGTCTTCAGGATTAGATTTGTGAATATTATCAAATTATTGCAATATGAGAAGTTGAAATTGAAATTTATTGAAAAAGAAAAAAGAAAAATGCAATATTACATAAAGAAATCAATAAAATTTTAACATTGAATGCCCTAAAGGTATTCCTGTATTGGGCATTAACAATATTTTATAATATATAAATAGAAGAGGAAAGAAAATTACATAAATAAGAAATATCAAAATATTCGAGTAGAACATCAAAAGAAAAAAATCTACTGTATGAGTTTGGTTTCCATGCAGGTGGCATTCATGATACAATCTTTGTACATATTTTGTTTAAATCAACTAAATCTTAATTAGGTGCTTAACCATCGATAAAATTATAGACATTCTATATTCTTATCCTAAAAAAACAAAAGAAATCTTCACTGCAATAAAAAATTGAAGAAAAAAAAACAACAAAATAATACAGAATCAATTAGAAAAACATTTAAATATTATCAATTGATAAAATGAAATCTTTCAAACTAGCTCTCACTGCCCTACTAAAATTACGCTCTCTTATTTCTACAGGTAAAACTTTGTAAATTTTTAGTGCAATATAATTAAAAAATCTTCTGTTATGCTCTAATCTTGGCATTGGCAAACTTATATTATTCTGATACCGCGTGGAATACAATGTTGGACGCTGATGAATTTGAATGAGTTTATCTTTATTCTTAAAAATGTGTACAATTGCTTTATGTAAAAAAGAGTACCTGACAGGTAGTATTTTTAGGAGCCTGAAAAGTGGCATTGAATGCTCGTATCTTGGCTTTCTACAAATTAATCTGACAATATGTTTCTGTGCAACTATGATTGGTCTCAAATTGGTGATAAGCACTTCCATAGCAGATCAGACCATAATTCTCGATTCCACAAGGGCATGATAGAGCTGAACCAGAAAAAAATGTAAGTCACAACTCTTTTAAGAAATAAAATTTTCGTATCAAACCAAACATCTCTTTTTTTATTTTATGAATGTGATCAAACCAAGAGAGTCTGTGATCTATAAGTAGCCCCAGATATTTCACACACGTCGCTTCCTTTATCACATCGCATTGGCAGGGTAATTGACTTTCAGAACAGCTGAATTTGTGATAATGGAGGCTATACTCAATATCAGAATAAATGTTATTAAGTCTAAATCTAATGAAATTTGACTTTTTAGCATTCAACAATAGCCTATTCTTACAAAACCACCAATGTTTGTGCCCGAGATCGGTTTACATATTTTCTTTGAGAATAGCATCGTTGTCTCCTTCATAAAATATAGCAGTAGCATCTGCAAACGATATTATGTCACCTTATGTCTTGCCATTACACAGATCATTCACAAATACCAGAAACAGGATACAGGAAAGTACCGACCCTTGAGGTACTCCAAATCGTATTAATCCCAACTCACTAAGTTCATCATAACTATTAATTCGGACCTGCTGATATCTGTCTCCTAAATAGCTTCTAAACCAGTCGTTTGTTACACCCCTTATTCCCACCTTGTTCAACTTTTCCAAGAGCAGTTCGTGCTCATTGAATCATATGCCTTGGAAATATCTAGGAAAATAGATGCGCATTTCTCATTTTTATTGAAACTGTCATTTATTTTAGTTAGTAGTGTTTTCATCGCTTCTTCAGTTCCTTTGTTCTTCAAAAATCCATACTGAGTCCTACTAAAGAAACTAATGTGGTTGAAAAAAATTAATAAACGATTCTTCATTGCTCTCTCTAAGATTTTTGCAAACACAGACAACAATGTAATTGGTCTTAGATTATCTATTTGTTTAATGCCTTTATTTTTTGGTATGGGTACAACTATTGATCGTTTCAATATTTTGGAAATACACTGGCTTAGACTTAGATTGCACAACCCTACCAGAACTTTCAAAGTGGATTCATTTAATTGTTTAACTGTGTAGGATGCTATACCGTCCACTCCCGGTGCTGTATTATTTTTAAGTTCTCTTATGATATTTTGCAGTTCATTCATAGAGATTGGATTTGAGAAAATAGAATTTATTGGACTAACAATTGGGAAAATTGCTTCATGTGTCTCACCCATATCTGCTCTAAAATGTTCCATGTTTGATTTACTATTTTGCACAACTGTAAGAAAAAAATTAGAAACGTCGTTGACAATTTGTTTTGGATATTTTACTATTTCACCATTCTGTAGCACTATCTCATCCAAATTATTCTTGGATTTGATATTGCCCAGAAGCCTATTGACGGTTTTCCATTCATCCTTAATACTATTCCTATTTGTTTCAAACAATTTCATAAAATAATACTGTTTTTTTCTAATTTCATCTCTAAGTAAATTCCTATAATAGATGTATTCTGTTCTCAAGATAATATTGTTCGGCTGTTTGCAATGGCTCTTAAATAAAATATTTCTAAAATTGATCTTCCTCATCAAATCTTCTGTAATCCATTCCGATCTTGGTCTCAATTTTCTTATATGTTAGACTTGTTTCATTTTGATGGATTCTTTAATAGATACCTGTAAATATTCTATGAATTTATCCCATTTATAATCAACATGGCGATTTTTCTCATTTCCCAATACGGCTCTCCAGTCTGTTGTAGACAAGATACAGTTAAGTTTTTGATAATTAATTCTGCTTACGTTATTTTTACTATTTGCATGCACATTGCCTTCCAAACTTATGCCACCAAACTTTAATTGTATTTTTGACATATAATGATCAGTTATATCTAAATTAATAATATTCGCCTTTATTTCAATGTTTCTTTGTTTAGCTACACTAATATTTCTATACTTTACAAACACATGATCTATACAAGTACCATTATCGTTAACTTCTGTAGTGGGCTCACTTATAAGTGATTCGAATCCATATTTACTAATTACCATCCTATATTCATCTACATTGTGGTCATTTGATAAAATGTTCAGATTCATATCCCCACGATAGAAAAAGGCTTTTCATCCTTTTCAAGCAGGTATTCATTTAATTCGTTTATAAATAGCATTGAAGAGTACATTTGTAATCTATATACAGCAAGCATAGAAAAAGTGAAATTGTTGAGATCAATCTTAGTTTCCTCGTATTTAATATCATTACTTAGATAAATTAAGGTTCCACCAGCCCGATAATCATTGTTAAAAGCACCTACTCTAGTATAACCCTCAATTTGATAACAATTTACTTCACTTTCTTTCATCCATATTTCTGTTAGAATAATAATTTTTGGTTTGAAGTCCAATTGCAACATACTCACTATCAAATTGTCATAATTTTCCTCAAACTTGTAATATTCTGTTGTATAATAACTATTTCATATGACTCTTGCATTAAAATGTGTTGAAAATAATACAAATTTAAATTGATTTAGAACCGATAAAGTGACTAAATGGAATGACTAACAAACCTGGAACTTGCTTCAGCGGGAATTTATTTTTTAGTAGTAATGTTGCGTAGCTGCGCTTCTGTCTTCAATTCGATGACTGGGCTTCCTTCTTCCTTTCGTTTCAGAATTTTGCAATTCCTTATCCACAAAAATTTCAAACGTGCTTCTCTCACAGCATTTTTTGCGGTAGCAAAAACTCTTCTTCTATTCGGCGATAAACATTCGTTTATATAAATCGGAGTATCCATTGGTAGGTCCATATGTCTGGTAGAGAAGTATCTTTTAATTCTTCTTTTCTTCATGATTTCCTCCTTATCCTTCCTCCTAACGAACTTCACTAGGATTGGTAGTGTTTCAGGACGTTCATTTCTCGCAGCAGTCCTATGACAAACATCAATAGAATCGGGAGTTATTTTGTGACCAAGCACCTCACTCATTTTGCATATTATCGAGTCTAAATTCTCATTTGCGTTTTTCGATATTCCCCTTACCTCAATCATATTGATTTTTGAATACTGCTCTAAATCTTCTACTTGTCCTTTTAGAATCGCGTTTTCACTCCTCAACTGAGTCACTTCACTAGTAATTGATTCAATAGTTTTGAAGCAAGAGTCCAACTTTTCATTTTGTGATTCATAGGATTTTTTCAGTTCCTCTAACGCAACGTGACAAACCTCAATTGAAGCACCAAGGTCCTCTTCCATTCTCTTGTTATCCGCACGTAGAATATTTAGCACGTCTCTCAGAGTCAACTCGCCGTCCTCCGCAGCAGTCTCCAAAGCCATACTTTCACGTCTTTCCTTCGAACATTGTTGGATTTGATGAATTTGGAATCCTCTGGTGTGATATTTGCACATTTATTATGCACACTGAAATAACAGTCACTACAGGTTATTGCATCACTATCCCGAACAGACTTCGAACATACTTTGCACGACATTTTTGCTATAATTTTGTACGAAGTAACAGAGTTTTTATCACAATAACTGAAACAAACGTAAGAGTATTCTGATTTAAATTTAGTGATTTAAATATCGGTCTCTATTGATAGAGTTGATTAAAAATACTTTTTCGAGCATGAAGAGCAATCTATGATAACTTTATGACTTATGTGGATCGTCATATTTTAGTTGAGTTTTTTATTAGAATACTGTCCAATATAAATCAATTTTTGAATTGAATTGAATATTCAAACATATCAAGTTCTCAAATATTTGAGAAATCTGAGATAACGCAAACATATTTAATTAGAACATTTTCTGTCAAAATTTCCTCGATAAAAAGGAACGCAGAAAATTCTGCAATAAGCTAATTTTGTACATTTTGTTGGCATTACTCTGAAATCCTCTGAACACCAGATTTCTATAGGTACCTTACAGTAAAACACTATACACGTTTAACAAACATGAAAAAGGTAATAATACAGAGAAACGCAGATATTGTCATTTTATCAAAATATTTTTCAAGATTTGGGATTATATTAAACCCCCCTCCCGACGTCATCCCCCTCTATTGATAACTTACTATACTACTCAGATGTCAATATTTTCAGCTTCAAATGAATTAAGTGCTGGGATTAACACGATAAGCAGAAACTCAATCTGACCACAAAATATCATAATTGTTAACCTAGAATAAATATTCTCTGCAGAACATGAATCTGGCAGAATCTAGAACCACACTAGAATAGTTAGAGCAAAATCTATGTAGCTTATATAAACAAGTTGGTTATTTTTCATTGACCAATTTATATCATACCAATTACTCGAACCCAATTATGTCATCTTCGAAACCATATTTTCCATAATCCTTGTTCCCATATTGGAAATTGTACCAAAAATTCATTGGCATAATAAAACAATATGATTCTAGAGTAGTGTTCTGTTTGTATACTTCAGTCATTTAAAAATATTTATAATTTTCAAGTAAACGATACATTTTTGTGGTAAATCGACAAGCATAGATCCACTTATTAAATACCCTATTGTATTATAAAAAATATTTTTCAACTATAATTTCATAAAAATAATACTGGTGACAAGAAAAACTCGATTTTAAAAATACTTAATATTTTTATTAAATAAAATACATATTCTGAATTCAACATTTTTCTAATCAAGTCTTCTCTAATTTCTTACAATGGTCGATGAGGGGATTCTTATTGTCATATCTAGATAATGAATACTGATGGAACAACATTCTCCACAATTCCTCCAACGGAATTCATTCAACATATAAACTAACCAATTGAAATTCCCTTCAAAGACGTATCACAAAGTATTTTGACCTTAACATTATTAAACAACATTTGCTAAGTTTCAATCGTATTTTATAAACTTTCAACGTACTTGGAATTGCAAATGTAACGCAAATTCGTTTGCAATAAACTGAATAAAACAAGTCATAACTGAACCAGTGAAACCTCAAGTCATGTTCCAACGTTTTTTCATTAATCGTATTTTCTCATCAATATCATACCACTGAATTATCACCAACTTAGATCATCTCTTTCAAATGTTATTCGGCGTTATTCTATGTTCACAAATTCACATAAACTTAGCTATCAAATATACTCCAGAAAAGAAATCATAAAAATTCGTTCAACAAGTTGATATATGTTAGAGAAAAATATGCAATTATTATAGAAAAAGAAAGTAGGATACATGAAGAAACGTTGAGTCATAACTTTCTTTGTGATGTGTGAACGTGTTATGAAAACTCATTTTCTATTAACATAAAAATACAATGAGGAATGATTCTACAATTATTTTTGCTATAATGATTTGTTATCAATAATTGATTTTCTACTTGATGGAAGAACGCTACATGTAAGACAGTTGAAAAACATAATATCTCTGCGATACATATCATTTATATATTTATCTCTCTATTATAGCTAATATTTCCCAGAATTAGTAGTGAATTAAATGTTTACACCTAATGTGAATCTATTGGTAGGAAAACAATATTACAATATATGAGCTCGAATCACAGATCACCAGCTAATTAATTATTTATTGCTTTCAATACTTGGAATATAAGTAGAATGAATTTAACCCTTAGACTCAGGTACAAAATATTAAATTGAAAATGTTATAATACCTCGAGAAAATCAAATGCATCGCAACAAGCGGCATTCGATTCTGAGCTCTTGGATTCATCACTTTCAAATTCAAACTAATTCTAAAATACTTTAATATCATTATACTCCAACATTTTATTTTATCATCGTGGATTGTTTGTAGAAATGCAATCCTTCAAATATCATCACCTCAAAAAAGGACGTTCTATTATCTATCTTCATTTACTAATAAGTAGATTTATTATAAGGTTAAACTTAGTTGTGTACTCAGTTTTCAGCAATAACATTTAAATATTGGTTCTAATTACAATATCAAGTAGTTCAGACAAACTTACATTGAGAAATATCATAGAAAAATACAGTTTGCTACCGAAAAATTCATGGACATCAAACTAAAAAATTAGCATTTTTCAGTGAAGCTAATAATTCTAAGACTTGGTAAGTACAATAATAATAAAGTACATTAACTGATTTCTGTTTAAACAATAGCGGCATTTGTGATGTTTACATAAATTAATACTTTAAAGAGTAAATTTTTCAGGCATCAATAGGGAAGTTGAACCACATTTTGAAAGCTATTACAAGGTGGGCATAGGTGAAAATTTAAATTCATTTTTAAATTTCAAATAAGAACATGATGATGATGATGATAATAATAATGATGAAATTTTCTTATCAAAGCTGATACTAAAGTAGATGAGATATATTTCGATGGATGCGTTCATTGCAAACTTTATCAATGAAGCGGGACAAATATTTGAAAGCGACAACAAAACGTCAATACTCCGAAGTACGGTACACTTAATTTTTTGTAAAATTTAGAAAATGCCGTAGTTGAAAAATGTAGTTGTTACTTTGAAAACACAACTTGATAGTTAAAAATTTTGTCAAAATGACTAAAAATAGAAATACAATGTTTAAAACCTGAAAATTTGAAATTTCTCAAGAAAAATTCAGTTTTAAAAATGGATAACACATTTTTATCAGCTAATTCAAAGAGACGATTTCATAGATATTTGAAAAAATACTTCATAAATATTGAAAATTATTACTTAATTATTTTTGCTGTTAAGCATTGTGACCTAGTGATCCAGACAAATAAAGGTGAATCGTGTAAAATAAAATGATCAGAAATTATTTTTGATTAATGTTAAACATCTTGAAAACGACATATCCAAGAGTAACAATTCCAGAACATTATTTTCAAACTATTTTGAAACAGCTAACATTCCACATTACAAGTAATACAATAAATTATTCTTGTAATACTCTGTTATTTAATGGCACCATATTTTCAAGTCTACTTTACACTATGTTAACTATTACCTTACACTAAGTAAGTTGAGTTGAATCTTTACAGAAACTTTGCATTTTATCAAGTTATTACTATCTTAGAAATAATGCCGATTTAAATTTTTAAATAAGTACTTTTTCAAGAGAACCTAATATTTTCAAAGGTACAAGTTACTAATTTAATCTATCATCACATAATTTTATAATACAATCTTAGAAAGAACATGGAGATCACAACTTTGGAAAATAAATTATTAATGCCTTTTATGACAATATAGAAAATATGAAAAAAATGGAACAAAAATTTCGTGTTCGCGGGTAGTGCCAAAATACACTAAACAAACAAACAAGTACCTACTTTTACAAAAGTGTGAAAAGTATTTCATTCATACAGAGATTTTAGTGTAACTGTATTATGAAATAAAGAATTCATAAAAATTTGCATTTGAATTTGTAGTAGGTACATATAAATATAAACGTACTTCAACTCAATTGCAATACGTTGTATGTTTCTGTTAATACACAAATTTATTAAATGCATCAAATATTGAAAAGGAAAGTCAGCACTAAAGCTGAGAGCCAGCAGCCAGGTTACATATTCTTTTAAAATTCTTGTAAATTATTTTCTGCTAGTAGGAACATATTATTATTGTAATTTTATTTATATAATTTATTGCGTATGAGGGAAGCCTACCCAGTCTCCAATAAGTTGCATGTATTTAACAAGCTGTGATAGCCATTCGTTTGAAAATTGGCCGTAAACTAACTAATCGTATATTAATAATGTACTTTAAAGATGGCAAAAAACCGTAATGGATCTACCTTCCATAGAAATTCTCTCCCCTTCGAAACTTGGATAGATAATTGGATGATAACATCACCAATAAGAACTAAAAACAATTCAACTGCCTAATAATTCTACCAGTAGAGCGTGGTTTGGTGTAGAAATTAGAATAAGAAACGCAATTTTATTCATTATTTTTGAACACAGATTAGATTCGAATTTTGGTTCATCATGAACATTTAAATATTATTATAAATCACTATCTCAGACATGATAAAAATCTAGTTTTGCAGTCTAGAATGTCTGCACATCTGCTCCGATCAGAACTTGTTAAATTATTTTTGAAACAAATATACACTTTGAAATGATTTAATTTAATCCATTAATATTGATCCCTCAATTCATATTTTTAGCACCAAAATAATTCAATGTTGTTCATCCCTAGGGGAAATGAGTAACAAATTTTGCAGACACCCTTTCAACAGCATGAGGCTCAAAGATGGGTAAAGTAAATAGACAAAGGAGTCACATTTGGCAATTTTCCTTCCTCACTGGTTCAGCTTAGCTTCATTAGTTTTAGGCATTGCAACTCATGTATCAACAAACGTTCATTTGTCTCATTTCATGACATGGAATTTAAAAATGCTTATTCAATTAATTCCTAGAAGAGAACAATAATTATTCAACACTTTATTTTCTGTGTACGAAATTAGTTTGTTACAAAGTTATATGAGTATAAATAACAGTAGTTAGTTGCTCTTTTCAGTAGATAGAAAATTCGCTCAAAAGAAGCAAATTAGAAGCAAATAAAAAGTACCGTATTTGTATTTTTTCACTTCTCAAGAAAATGAAAATTCTAGTCAACTACTGAAGTGAACGTGAAGTGAAGTGAAACAGACCATTGTTGGTGACAGTGTCAGCCACATAATGTCTGCTCAGCTGTCCAAGTCCTTTTAATACTGCATTCATTTAAAAACCAGTACTTCTTACAGCACCCAGAATAATTGGCTTAAACTTCGGTATTTGTAATAAAATTGGCTCAAGTGCTTTAGTGCTAGAGAGGACATTATTGTCCAAACTTTGTCACGTCAACAGATGCAAAATTCATTCCATCCAAAGTCATTCTATATACTGTTTGAGGAGAGAGAATATTCCGGAAGAACTAGAAACATTTTTGTTAAGTACTACAGTAGAGAAAAATAATAATTGGAAGGGTTTCAACTTATCGTAGTGGTAATGTGAGTTATATTTGGAGGTTACTTTTCTGAAATAAAACTAGCTAACTAGTCAAAAATGAGGCAGGTGTTTGTGAGGAAAAGGGGAATTGAACTAGCTGCTTGTTAACCGAAGTTTGAAGACGGAGTTCGCGCAAGTTCGAGGAGGTATCTGTCAGGGTGGTTGCCCCAGTCACATGACTTCACCTTCACAACTCGTTGTTTCTCTGCTTCTTTCACCTGCCATTTACGGATGTCCAGCTGAACTTCCCTACAAAACAAAAACTTCATCGTTACAAATTGTTAACAATACAAATAATGAGGTGAAAAAGTGATTACAAAAATAATGAAGTGATTACTTCACCATGGAGAAGTTCCACAACATTTCTGAAGAAAGTGTAAATTTGTAAAATACAAATAGATTGAGTACAGCTCTATGGACTTTCAATTCAATGCCGACCCGGTTGGCCAAACAGTTAAGCTGGATTGCTGAGTTCGAGTCCGGTTCAGTGAATATATTCTTCCCAGGAGTTCTAATGGGATTATTGATACTCGGTCGGCCGGACTGAGCGGGAATGGTCTCATTGCAACTCATGGGAATTATATTTCAACTGTACCGGTCACCGGTCACTGGCTGGATACTGATATGTGGGAATCCAGCATAAGGCGTTACACCCTTCAGCACTGGCCTTGAGTTTGAATCTCGCCCGTAGGCATGGATACATCAAGTTCATTATCATTAGCTTAGATAATCATGATTTATGATCATCTAATCTATCACCCACGCACAATCCAGAAGCTTTTGTGGGCATCATCCGCAAAACAATAATTTTATTCAAGTCATAGGCTATTCAACACTTAGTATTCACAGTAGGCATAACAATTTAAACATTAGAAACTTGAGTTAAAACACTTGAACATAAAATAATTCTCATTTGTAAAACAATCAATTAAAAGACGTTCATTCAGAGCAATATCCTACTACTCCCAATATTTCATTCATATCTAATAATTGCATTGAAATACAATCAAAGTTACATTAAAACGTTTTATAGATCTTTTTAAAACTATTTTTTCTGTCATGAATATTAACTTTCAAATATCTTTTTACATAGTTGTAATAGTAATTTACTTAACAAGTCCGGTAACGATAATTTACCGCATAAGTATGATTGTTTCTGCCCGAACGTAGTTGAGGGCAGAATTATCATACGAATGCGGTAAATACGTTACCGTACAAGTTATGTACAATATTTTTTGTCATACTTATCTGAGAAAGAATAATATTGCTGAGAAACAGAAACCATTACCTGCTGCTGCTCGAGCTACTGCATTCTATAAACATGACCTAACCCGTAGCGCCTACTTCATAACAGACAGACCCTTCGAGCTCAAATAAAATAATAAAGGCCTAAATTATAAGATATCAGATGAGTTCTTATAACTTGAAACTACTTAAATGAATTTTTTAATATTTGAGTTAATATATTTTTTACTCAGAAGTTATTAGGACTCAGTAGAGTTCTAACATACTCGACTGTAAAGAGAACATATGATCTCTTTACAGTATAGTATGCTGTAATGAAAACCATATGTTTTCTTGTTCTGCAAACAGCTGTTCACCGGCTTGATTCAATGCATGGAAAACAGCTGCAATTGAGTAAGTATGACAAAAAACATTTTTTTGCCACAATGACGTAAATTCATAATTGAACTTGGTATTTCAGTTTTGACCAGTCTTGAAGCATCGACCAGTTTTGAAGCATTGATCTCAATATACTAGCTGATAGCGCTTCATTCAGCTGGGTTGTCAGTGATTTGTGGACTTTTCGAACCATAATATGCTAAGAGCTTGATTTGTAGTTCAATAAGGTTAGATTGCTATTGGACCTCTGTTATTAGATTACTTTTGGACCTCTTGTAATACTGTAGATATTGGAGTCGATTTGTAACCAATAAGATAGCCAAATAAAATATATAATGAGCAGGGACAGTAGTGATTTTTGTTGATTTGATAAGGAAACAGCTTTCCTTCATGAAAATATAGTGTTATTTACCTTTCTTTGGGAGTGCCGCAGCCCCAAACTTCGATACTTAGCAGCTTGTAAGGAACTTTGCAGAAGTGAATAAGGACGAAAGATTCATCAATACTAAGTATTGGAGCTCTCGGATCTTTTCCAGCTTTGATCCCATGGGGATAACCACGGATGGTAAAGTTGAGGTACATTGACTTTGCTCCACCTGCAGCAGCACAAATAAAGAAAAAAAACTAAAACTTATTAGAATTCAACAGTATTTAAAGAAGATTATTACTTTAGTTTCTCCTGTAATATTGAATAGTAACAATATGTGTGATATTGTTATTGAAAATTCAGCTAATACCGGGAATAATATTGGGAGTCCGGTCTCACAAGGTGACAAATTATCAATCAGATAAACGGAAAAACTTCAATAAATAACAACCAAAAATGAGTTGGTCGATTAGTAAGAGTTGGGTTGAGGTTAGGCTTAGGATTGGACACACGGAACGTGGTTAGACTCTGGGAAGTATGCTATTTGATTCAATGAAGCACTCTGTGCTTCATTTCTCTGTTTGTAAGGAAAACAGTTGAGCGAGCGAAGCTTAGATAATATGAGTAGGTACGTTGAAATATGTATTTGGAAAAACGATAAATGAGAAAATATCATAAATGGAAGGAGATAAGCGTGAGACTGCCACTTTAGGTTTTTAAATCTTCTACATTTTGGTTTGTTTGTTTACAAACAAGTTCACAAAAACATTGTTCTATAAAATGGTCAAGGCTAAAATGCAATGCTGAATTATTTAGTATTGCCTTACAATTGATAGAAGTTTGATATTCGTATTTATTTGTTTACAAAAATGTCATTAGTATCATTTTATTTTTTATTTTATCTTTACTTTGTAATGTATGCGCAATATTGATGCTATGTTGTATTGTATACCGTTAAAAAGTATGTAAAAAAAATTGTATCAAACATAGATGAACTTCAATCATTATATTTCAATAATTATTATGGAAGATTTTTGCAAAACCAATGATAGCCAAAACTAAGATTAACATTCCTATGTGCAATTTCTATTTATTAAAAAATATTGTGTGAAAATTATAAATACAGTTGAGTCAAAATGTAGGTGGCACTTTTTAACGGTATTTTTAGCACATGTTGAGCAATGAGTCTACAAAAGTAAATAATCACTTGTTTTTAAACAAAGCGGTAAAATTCACTTTATTACAATCTTTATTATCCTTTCAACACTACCCATCATCCGCTCACAAAAATGTTGTCTCCAGTTTTTACTCTTTTGATATTATTCGTAGGCCCTATTTCTTCTTATAATATTTTTTATAGTTACGGTTTGACTCACTCCAGCAATCCAAGTTTTATCTTATGTGCTGATGTGTACATTCTCATAATAACATACTGTTATATCTGTTAGGATACTTTTATTACTTAAGCATTAGAATTAAATGCTGAATTGTTTCATTTTTATTGTGCAATTTTCACTTTTATTCGGCTCAATTCAATCAGTATCAAATCATAATAATTTGTGAAAGGTTATGAGTAGTAGGCCTATATTAAAACTATTCAGCTCTCTACCTCAAATTCCATTTGCGCTTAGCAATTCATTTTCTCAAGTTTTTTGCAGTTTTTGAAACAAACATGTTAAATGATAGGATAATTTGATTAGTGTTTATTCTACTCACGTTCAAGCACATGGTAATTGGGAAGAATCTGGATGATGGTACACTCCTCTCCACCCCAATAATACTGTGTCTCGTGCCACTCATGTGTGGAGCCTATGCAGAATTCCAGGTCTTGTTCGGCACGAAGGAAAGTCAACGTGGGTCCTTTGTAGTTCATCACATGGTGCAGAAACCTTAACAAACGTAAATCATTACACATACTACAGAGAATCTCGAGATTACAAAACTTACAGATAATTCGATGTAAGGGCTGAACAATTTTGCGGTATTGTTGAAGTTAGTGAGCTTATAAAATCACTTTTTTTTAATAATAAGTAGATAATGGCAATTTTAGTCTAAAGTGACATTAAAATTATAAAGTAAACATCTGATCAACATTGGTTTGTTTGCTTGTCTGTCATCAGACAAAGCAGATAGCTCTATCCACGGTATATAGAAGAAGACGGTAGGTGTCACGCGCATGTTTGTGCTAAATTTCCGGTGTAGCTGACGTCATTTTATATCCAATCATCTGTTTTTAGCAAATAAGTTTCTTGAATTGCCAATAGGTGTTGAAAACCTCGGTTGGTGGCGATGACGCAATCTAGCTGGCTGGCATGGCTGGCTGGCACACATTTCATGACCCCTACCGTTTTAATCCCGTTTAATCACATTTCCAACTCCACCCAATTGCCAAATTGTTTGTAGACTATGTAGAAATATGATGAACTACCAAAATATTTCATATCAATTACGGAAATTTATAATTGGATCATGGAAGATATATTTAAAATAAAATTGATCATTATTAACAAGAATCAACCATTACTATCTGATCAAATTTACTGAGATAACTTGAATCACTTGAGTACTATAGGAGGCAGTGGAAAAGTAAAACTGGCACAATGCCTTCCTCTCATTTTCATTGACTTTATAACGGGAATCTTGCTGGATTGTTGGTGGCATACTACCTTGAGGTAACCCAAAATAAACGGTGATATGTTAAAACTTCACTGTTTATGTACCGGTATATTGTAGATAAATCAAAGGTACAGTACCATTATAGAATTTCATATCATATCAATGCCTCTTAGACCAATACTCACATTTTTTCAAAATGATACCTTACAACTAAGCAATAAAGTTTTGTAATCTACATGAATTTAATGTCCTTTAAATTTAAATCATCCGTTATCATAAGCGAGTCTGAGACTTCGACATTTTTCTCAGAACCGTAATCCTATTATATTAAGCGAGCAATTTCTGTATATCTGTTTATATTTTTCTATTTTTATAACTGGTTATCTGGTTGTATGGTTATTTATGTTCAACGGATCTCGAAAACGGCTCTAACGATTTTCACGAAATTTGGAATATAGTAGGTTTATGATATCAAAATTCGATTGTACTAGGTCTCATCCCTGGGAAAACTCGCTGAAGAACATGAAAAGGATAATTCATCCTTGGAAAAACAGATGATGATTTCGTCGTCTGTCGACAACAGAAGATGCGTGTGCCTGTGTGGGAGATCAGCTGTGTAATCAATTAGAAATCTAGAAATTTTAATTGACTCGATCAAAAAAACACAGTATTCTGATTTGTTGACATGAGATGGTATATATGATAATATTCAAAGTTAATCATTATTTTACAGTTCTAAGTGATTAGTGAGCGTTATTTTGTTATTCAATTTGGTATGTAAACAATCTAAATTAGAACTTTTATGTTTTCAAATATTTGGATTGAAAATTTCACCTGAATTCAAGTGTATGGAACATAACCTACTTTTTGGAATATTTATAGTGTATAAATCAAAAGTCGGGGGAGAAACGACTTAGCCTACCCATGGGCTACGACTAAATTAACATAAGTCTATATCAATTTACTTAGAAAACCAAGAAAAGGCAATTTAATTTTGGATGTTCTGGGAGTAATGACTTACTTCGGAAATCGATCACTACTGGATGACTAGATACAATAAATTAAATTACATTCTACACTCCACATTATTAGTGGCCAGCTAATATTAACAAGTTTACCACTCTAAATATGGAAATTGATAAAACGAACAAACACAAGTTCTACTGGATAATTATTTTGATTGTAGATTGTAGTATTATTCACGCACTAGCAGGTCACAACAGCATGACGCAATTATTATTTATAGCTACTACAAAAAATTGGCTACTCTATTTGTAGATTTAAAATGAATCTTGGGTAACTATGTAATAAATTAACAAAATGTTATAGGCTATTGTTTATCGTAATCAGTTAGTTATTGTTTATCGAATTATAAACTATAAATTGAATTTATAAATAATTAGACTATACCTGAAGACGTTTAACCTTCCGGCAGTCGCGCTGTTGTAAAAAGTACAACAGTGTTAGTTTTTTGCTGCACAAATCTATTGAATGGGGTAGTGTCAGTGAATGAGTCACCTATGCATTCAAAAACTTTCCCCCCATCACTCCACTGAGTTGCAGTATCAACCGAGCAATGGTTCAGTCTTTAGGTGCCATTTAGTCGCGACAGTGCATAAGATAGGGAAAGACTGTATACGGGGACTGTAAACGAACCAATAACACAGAATTGATGGCTTTGCTTGATGTACCTTATTGGGCTATGAAATGGTAATCATCCAAATGTTCATAGGCGTAAAATAATCCAAGATGAAAAAAGTAATTATACAATTAATTAATATGTTTTGACAGTAAACAGAGTACATAACACTTGGAAAATTAGATGTTGTACAAAATACAACACGCAACTGCTCGTGTGATTGAGTAGGGCGCGACTACCGGAAGTTTAATAATAAAATAGTTGAAAATATACGGGAAGATGAAGATTAAATCGATAAAATTGAGTAACTACAAGTATTATCAATTCTAGAAACTTATCAAAACCTGAACTGAACTGAGCCTGAACTGAATCATGCTTATCGGAGAAGTAGAATAGACTTGATTATAGAATATTAATATTCGGAACACATCAATTCTAACAAATGAAATCGCAGAGACAGAAGAAAAGCCAATAAAATAAACAAAATTGAACGGAATACGATATCATTTTGGAACACAAGCAAAAAATCAATTTCTATAATCGGAGAAAACCATTACACAAACAAGATGCAATGCAAAAAAAAATGTGAAATGTGCTAGACGCAGTGATGTGTGAGTAGAACAAAGGATATTATGAAGCGCACTCCTATAATACTGGATTTTTATTGAATGACTGACAATTTGAAAGGGTATGAACAAAAGTGCTAGACTGTATTTTTTTTTTCCAATACCGAGACATCAATATTTCATAAACTGAAATTAATAATTGATAATGCTGGAAAAAATGTGGAATCGAGTCCCACCATGATTTCATGTCAGTAACTCATATAATTAATAATTACAATAATTTAAATACGCACAATAATTCAAAGCTTATTAGTGTGTGCACCCAGAGAGCGGTCAGCAGTCAGAGGGGTCTTAGAATGATAAAGATGATCATATCCTCTCAAGACCGCTCCAACTCGGAACGCCTGACCGCTCTCTGTATGCACACACACTATATTGTTATCATCCAGCAAAAAAAACATGAAATTAAGAAACCCAAATTGTCAGTTGATATGGAATTTATTTTATTAATTCGAGGATGTAATCAACTGAATTAAATTGATATTGAATTATTGCATGATATTTGGGTCGATATCTTATAAATGAATGGAAGGAGAATGGAATTAATAAATTTTTATACAACATTTTACTAATTTAAATGAGAAAAAATACAATTATTATTAAAAAGCACAAAAGTGAAGCTAAGTACCTCCTGAATTTTGATTGACATTAGAAATAAACGACTGATAATTGAAATCATAAAATGAATTCAAAACATAGTAACTCAAATAGCAGCTCATTGAACTACTAAATGGAGTAGGGAATATTTTCAGAATATTGTTCTAGGTACAATTTAAATAAATCATCATTAATGAAAGTATGAAGTGCTTACGCTGTGATTGGAAACAATCACAAATCACTCCTATTTCATCGAATGAATCAACTTAGACTTGCTTAATACCCATAGAACTATTTTTCAAGTTTCTGCATCTATAGAACACAGTACAATACAAAACTTCAAAGTATTTACAAAACGAATAACACTGCATACAAAACCATCTATCACTATTATACAGAAATAATACTGTTCAACAAATCAACACTAAGCACAAGATTTGGTCAGAACAAGATGGCAAATAATTAGTTGTTGATCTCAAGACATCTACCACAGCAACGAATAGTTCACACAACTCACTCACCTCAAAAACTGTCAATCATCACGGCTTGCTTCAGAAAGCAAGGAGTGCTCCGAAAACAGAAAAACACAATTTCAATTTCCCAATAGATTCCAGACTAATAGTTCAAGTTTTTCATTTCAAGAGCTAAGCTGAAAGCTGACACAACTCACCTGTTGGGACCAAGTCCGTGTTGGTTGCTATTATATAGCAGAGTCCAATGACTGGGGTAGTTCAAGTCCAGCTGCAAAAATAAACAAAATACTGAAAAATGTCAATCTATTTTTCAATTTCAAGTTTCTACTATAGATTTACTCAATAGGAATATCAGCTAATTCAATTTCATGCAAAGAAATGTAGAAAAAAATATCAACTTCAATCAAACGATCATATATTGGATGAGAATCTCTGAATGTAATAATATTGTAAAAGCTGTTCTACTCACAAACTTTGCAATGTGGTTGGTAGCTTGCAATAGACTGGCCGAGTGTGTTTGATTGAGTTCGTGTGATGGTTTCGTGAACAAAGTTGGTAAAGTTGAGGCAAGAATCCACACTTGCGACACTGGTAATAACGGATGTGCGGACGACTCCCAAAAATGACTACAGTCCTTTTCCAGGACTGGCGTGGAAAGTTCCAGCTCCTGTGCATCAAACAATTCATTTTTTCATTGAATTTCAAAAGAATCAATAATATATATACTGTTTATTATTGCAGAGAGTTTAATGGAGGAGTTTTGAAGAATCAAGAAGAATGGATTGAAGTCCAAATGGGTTGGCGCCAATGAGAAACCATTGGTCTCGACATAACGTTTTCACCGTATACACTGCACAACTCACGACAAATTTGAGTTGCATTTTTATTGTTTGCCGTTGAAAACCGTATCACACTGCGTATGTCGCAATCGGCGGTAGGAGTAAGTGGTAGCTCCTTAGTGGTTTGATCGCAGCTGACAAATAAGTCATGGCAGCTTCTAAGGAATTGAACTACAACACCCAGACTATAGTTCCCTGCGAATTCCAGACGTTCCCTGCCAACTGCACGGATATAAAAAATAGTGTAACTTACTTTTGAGACGACCAGAGTATGTAACGGGGAAGGTTTCAGATAATTTATCACATCATTTTTCATTTTATTATATTTATTCAAATAATAAATACGAAAAGAATAATAATTGTGAACTATTGAGTGACTGAATAACAATCATTATACAAAGGAGGAAACAAGTATAGGCTCTATTTTTCCATACTTAAACATTGGGAAAATAACAAAAAATAGTGTAGCACCATCCTACGGGTAGCCGTCTAGTTGTCACCCCGACTACTTGACACCTGGTCATTTTGGCTACTTGTACCCTCGTAAAAATATGCCATTGCCGTCAAGTTGTCCCCCCGACTACTTGACACCTACTGGACCAAAGGTGCCAACTAGTCATGACCGTAAACGACAACTTGACACCTCGCACCCTCGCGTCAGGGTGTCCCCTCGACTAGTTGACACCTCCTTAGAAAGGAGACAAGTAGACGGGGATGGCTCACGTCTACATGACACCTTGCACGCTGGCTTCAAGTTGTCACCCCGACTACTTGTCACCTACAGAGCACCAGTTGCCACGACTTACACCCCCGCGGCGTAGGGAGGAGAGATCAAGCAATTTTTATTACTGGTTATGATGTAGAATTGAATTCTAAGCACTTTTGGTTCAGTAACATTTTGCCGTCGAACGCACGGTTCGGGAGATACGGTATTCGCCGTCTTTGCTATTTTTAGGACAAATTTTTTCGAGTTGGTTGAAAACAGAAAAAATGAATAATAAGCCCTTTCGATGACTGAACCAGATGTAGAACACATTTCTAAACACATTTTGTTCAGTTATATTTTACCGTCAGACGCACCGTTTACGAGTAAATTGAGCCTAATGCTAGGACAGTCAAATTTTCATTCATCAATGATATGGCAGATGAAACTATCAGTCTGGTTATCAACTGAGGTATTACATGAAGTCTGGTAATTAATATGAGGATAAATAATTATTTATACACACTTGCGCTCAGATCACAATCAGACCATAAGAAGGTCAATGAGAATCTTCAAGTTGTGTCTGTGTCTTCTACACTCACAGACACTGTTCAAACAAATTTTATGAATCACCTCCTCAGAAAGGATACAACTAGACGGGGATGGCTCACGTCTACTTGTACCCTAAAAACCGGTTTTAGAAGGGGACAAGTAGTCGGTGTGTCAAGTAGTCGGTGAGTCAAGTAGTCGGTGTGTCAAGTAGTCGGGGTGTCAAGTGGTTGGTGTGTCAAGTAGTCGGTGTGTCAAGTAGTCGGTGTGTCAAGTAGTCGGTGTGTCAAGTAGTCGGTGTGTCAAGTAGTTGGGGTGTCAAGTAGTCGGTGTGTCAAGTAGTCGGGGTGTCAAGTAGTCGGGGTGTCAAGTAGTCGGGGTGTCAAGTAGTCGGTGTGTCAAGTGGTCGGTGTGTCAAGTAGTCGGTGTGTCAAGTAGTCGGTGTGTCAAGTAGTCGTTGTGTCAAGTAGTCGGTGTGTCAAGTAGTCGGTGTGTCAAGTAGTCGGTGAGTCAAGTAGTCGGGGTGTCAAGTAGTCGGTGTGTCAAGTAGTCGGGGTGGCACCTAGTCGCGTTCCCTCATCCTACTAGACCACTTCACATGAGAGTTGTATGATAGATAACATGATAAGATGCTATCTTTTGTCAATGGTTGTAAGAGAACAAATGCTACCTGTTCCAAGTGAGCAGTTTACAATTTGTATTTTGAAACTTTCTATCGATTTGAAAAATTGAAAATAGACTTTTCTACTTGGTGAGAGCATCTAAGTTCAAAGTAAACCCAGTGATACCTCTGGATTTAGTACTACTGGAACAAGTACTTTAGTACGTATGTAATTATCTAGTTAAGTACTGAATACTGAAGTGCAAAGTCCTTGAGCAATGAGTGTCTAAGTTTTATTATGACATGAATATATATATATATATATATATATATATATATATATATATATATATATATATATATATATATATATATATGTGTGTGTGTGTGTGTGTGTGTGTGTGTGTGTGTGTGTGTGTGTGTGTGTGTGTGTGTGAATTAAAACAGGAGACATAAGACATAAATAGATTGAAAACACTTAAAAACTTACATTAGAAATGGGGGAAATTTTCGGGAACTGAGTTCCCTTCCTCAACCGAGCAGACTGCAGTTTGAAATCCAACGGTCGTGTGACCACAGAGTACGCACGGAGAGTCAATTGTAGCAATTGTAAATTCTCAGTAAAAACAAATCACTCACCTCTGATGAAATCCCAACTCCACCTGGTACCCTACCTTGCAAACGCCCCCGCTGTAAAATCTGTCCTATCACTGATTCTTCCATCTCCTTTACCAGTCCTATCACCAACTACACCCACCAAATCCATCAATCCAGTAATTGCATCTACCTTCTTTCCTGCAACTTCTGTCCTGCCTTCTACATAGGTGAAACCACCACTGCCCTAAACCTCCGGATCAACAATCACAGGGCTTCCTTCAAAAATAATACTTTCCTACCCATCCCTACCCATGGCTCTGAGCACAAGAACTTTGACCAATGCTTCAAAGTCAAAGTCCTTGCCACCCTCCCTCCCACAGCCCCCTCCATAGATGTCAAGACGAAAGAATTGGCTTTTATTTGGGTGCTTGGAGCTGCTTCCAGTCCTGGTCTCAACAGACAGCAATAGTACCATAGCTACCAACTGTTTAATTAAATTGAAATAAATTTCACAGCTATCAAATATATATTAAATGTTCAATAAAAATGAAAAATAAATTTCATTCAAGTTCAATTCTACAATTCCTTTCTCCAATTTTAGTCTAATTCTTTTTTAATTTCTGATTTTAAATCTCCTCTTTTCTATCAATTCATAAGCTACACCTTTCCTTATTCATAACCCACTCAAATCTTAAATATCCCGTTTGTAACCGCCCCCTAAATACCCCATAATGTCCCCTGAATCTGTACCCTTTTTCTCTCCATTCGTCTGCACCGCGTAATCTGTGGTCTCTGCTGCTACAATTGACTCTCCGTGCGTACTCTGTGGTCACACGACCGTTGGATTTCAAACTGCAGTCTGCTCGGTTGAGGAAGGGAACTCAGTTCCCGAAAATTTCCCCCATTTCTAATGTAAGTTTTCAAGTGTTTTCAATCTATTTATGTCTTATGTCTCCTGTTTTAATTCATATTACAAACTTTAAAGTGTCTTCTGTTATGTGCTCTATATATATATATATATATATATAAACAGGATACACACGACACGGATAGATTAAAAACACTTAAAAACTTACATTTAACCGAGAATTTTCGGGAGCTGGGCCCCCAGTAATCAACCTTCCTTTGTCAATCAACCAGGAAGGTTGACAAATATATATATATATATATATAATCAGTGATGATTGAGACGTTGCAAGAGTCGGTCGGTAGAGACAGTTGCTCCCTTATCAATAGTTGAACTTTGTCACTTTGTGTTCAAATCAATCGGAGTGTTTATTTCTGGTGACTCGCTTCGACAAAACATCTTTCAGTGAAATACGTGACTTTTTTCGACAAAACATCCTTCTGTGAAATACGTGAACATTTTCCCCCGTTCAGTTTGCTTTCCCAAGTTAACAGTATGTCTGAGTGCACTGTTTGTAAAAATTCAGTATCAACACGTAATGCTAGAATTATTTGCAGTGATTGTAATAAACCGTGTCATGGAAACTGTGTAAATATGTCCAAAGCGGATATCGAGTATGTATCAGCCCAAAAACAAATTTGGCGTTGCCCAACATGCTCGGAGTCTAGGAGGAAAAGCATGGCAGCATTATCGGCGGCCGAGGATGGCAAAGCTAACCACTCTCACGTCATTTTCATGCTGGAGGAGGCTCGAGAAGATCGTAAGAGGATGGAAGAACAGTTCAACAAATCTTTCGAGTTCGCTCATAATAAAATTGAGGACCAAAATAAATTGATTGTGGAACAATCGAGTAAACTTGCTGAGTATTTGAAGGTTATTGAAAGTCTTACGCAGGAAAATGTGAATTTAAAAAAAAGGTCAAGGATTTAGAGGATAGGGATGATCACGTCGAACAGTATACGCGAATGAACACTGTTGAAATTTTTGGTGTTCCTGAAACGACCGAAGAAGACACCTATGAAGTTGTGAGAAGTGTGTGTACTGCTCTAGATTTAGATATAAAACGAGAGAACATTGATGTCTGTCATCGCCTGAAAAAGAGGCAAGGCAGTAATCGTCCGGCTGGTATCATAGTGAAATTTGTTAGGAGAGAGGATAAAATGAACTTAATTCACAAGAGAAAAGTGAAAAGAAATTTCTCTACTCGTCACTTGGGTCTCAAGGTTCCAGAACAGCCAGTTTATATAAACGAGTGTTTGAGTCCAGGTAACAAGAAGCTTTACACAGCGGCGCGACAGATGAAGAAGGATAAAGGATACGCATATCTCTGGGTGCAGAATGTTCACATCCTTATGAGAAAGGAGCAGGGATCACAGGTGAAAATAATAACATCTATGGACACTCTAAATTCCCTTTGAGACCGACTTATAAAGGAATTGATAACAGCTTTATTTCTTGTTTCATTTCTTTTGTTTCCTGGTATGTTTTTCGTTTTTGTTTTTTATTTACAGATTTTTTTATAGTGTCGAGAACTTTTTGATGAACATTTACTTGATTTTTGAATTACTGCTTGATCATATTATGTATTACTTCTGTTTATTCGACAGAGGCTGGCTCAAACAGCACTCTGGTTAGTGGACTGTATCAATTACATCGAGAACTTCTTGGGGTTGTCTGGCGTCGGGTAGCAAGTTGAAAAATTTAAATGGCTAAGTGCACAATAACATAGGCCTACCTCCATGTCCAAATCCTCCTTGCTTCTAGGATCCCGGGTCCAGATCACGATACGAGACGAGACGACACTTGTAATAAATCACAATAAATAATCAATAGATCACTTTGCAAAAATCGACATTACGAGAAGTGAGCTGTTCGATTGGCTGTCAATCGGCAACTGGCTGTGATTATGCTATGCGCATCACCGTTCAATTGCCCCCTCTACCACACAACACCAGACAACAAAGAGGAACATTGATAGTTTCGTCCGAACATTTCGCCCACCTTGGAAGAACTTCCAATAACAAAAAACAAAAACCACCTATAACGAACCCTACTAGGGAAACTAGGGGAAAAAAAGGAAAATATCTTCACTCCTCAGGGGCCCTAGAGGAGACTTATAGAAAAGGAGTAGGAGGCCCACGGAAAGGAGAGGATGGGATGAGAAATAATGACTATATACAACCAATATAGATAAAAACAAGAAACAAAGCAACTTGGGAACCTTTCCCACATATAAAACGAGAAACAAAAAAAAACTAACCACTAAACTTATTGAAGTCCCTTCAATAAGGCCTAATCTTCATCACTAGGGAGGAGACATGCCCTATTGACGGCCCTAGTTAGACTTCCCTTTGCAGTCTGTACCTCCACCACTCTCACAACTCCATCCTGTCCAGGGAATGTCTTCGTTATTCGGCCAAGCCTCCAGTGTAGAGGGGGTAGGTTACTTTCCTTTAAGAGAACCATACCTCCAATGTTAATGTTTTCTGTACCATTTTGTTCGGGTTTGCAAGCTAGATACATACTCCAATTGCCAACGTTTCCAGAATGAGGATACAATTCTTTTGAGTAAACTCCATCGATTTCTCAAGTTCACCGATTGAATTGATTCCTCTGAGTCTTTACTCTGTGTTGCTAGAGTAATTTTTCTTGCTTCCAATTCAATCTGTTTGGAATTTTCATCATCATTACCGTGAGGTTGGTGTGGCCAGCACTCCAGTGGTTTGTCCAACCAATCAGAACCATTCCACCACGGAGAATTACCACTTAATTCATTGAGCAATAGTCCTCGACTAGCACAATCGGCTGGATTACATTCGGTTGACACATATCTGAATTGCTCTGTAGACAGGTGTTCCTGTACTTGACTTACACGATTTGCCACAAACCTAGCCCAACGATGAGGTGAAGACCGAATCCAACTCACTGCCACAGTTGAATAAGTCCAAGCTGCAATATAATCTATGTTTATGATTTTTGAAAGCACTTCTTGAACTTCATGTAATAATCTAGCTACTAGGACAACCACACAAAGATCCCATTTCTTCACTACCTCCACGGATGCTATATCATCCCAGTCACATCCCGATTGCCATAGACATTGAATTATACTCTTGAAGGTAAGCATGAAAGGTGTCAAATATTCTAATGGATCAAAAATTTGTGCTTAAGTTGATAAAACATTTCGTTTTGTAGCTAGACTGGATGGAACCTTCACCCTGTAGAAGAGGTAGTAACCAATTGGATTCGATTGGAAGCCAAGAATTTTGATGGTTTTATCAGACTCCAAGGTGAAATCTTTTGCATCAATAGCGCAATGCTCTGGAGGGAGATTTGATAGAATGGTAAAATGATTGCTGGCCCACTTTAGCAATTCAAATTTCCCTTTGCTTAACAATTCAGTAAGCTGCAGTTGCTTGGTTGCTTCCATTGATGAGACTGATGTAACTATATCATCCATGTAGGTAAAAAACCGTAAGGCTTCAGAAGCCGCAGGGAACATTTTTTCTTCATCTTCAATAAACTGATGCGTAGTACAAATGGCAAGAAATGGCGATGATGATACAACATACGACATAGTTGTTAGAGTATACTCTTTCATTTCTTCTCCCTTTTCGGATTTTGCCCATTTTATTTCAACATTATCCTGTCTATCATCATCTAACTCTTCCAAATTTCGTTTCTCCCTTTCAAAAACATCTTCTCCAATTTCCTTTTTCGGTATGGGTCTTCCCATTGGTTTGATTTCATGTGGACTATGAATCACTTTCAACTCTTTCCTTAAATTACCGTTGATCGGTAAATAACTGTTGAAGGCTATACCTTGTTTACCTGGAACTTCTTCTAAAATATCTCCCAATTCTTCTTCTCGAATCATGGAAACATTTTCTCCGACATTAGTATTACCTTCAAGATATCCCGATATCTCACTCGTATTTGTTTCCTTGGATGGTAATTCTACAATGTATCTACCAGTATTCAAACGACAAACAGTTGATTTGTATATCTCCTCACAAGCCATTTCACTTTCCAATAATTTTTTTGTCCTAGGTGGCTCTTCTACGACCCAAATCGCTTCACCAACTCTTCTGAATTAGCATTGGAATACATGCACAGATTATTTGAGATAGTAGAACTCTCCTCTGATACCTTACCCATCAGGCAGTAGCCCCATACAGTTTCTAGGGCAGATGGTGTACCCGCTGGACCAATCACCTTTCTTCCAGTCAGAATGAAGGGGAAGTATTAAGCACCCAATAAAATATCAACCTCCTCTGAAAGGAAAAATTCAGAATCTGCTAGCTCCAGTCCTTCAATATGTGCCCAGTACGCATTTTTTATCTGATTTGTAGCTGCTATTTTGTTGACTCCCGACGCGGTGATTTTTAATGAAGGGGAGTTCGGTGTTTCAAATTCACAGTTAGCAATTTCATCTGTCACTTCCAGTTTAGTATCAGATAATCCATAGATTGGCAAACTGTGTGTTTTCTGTACCACTAAACCCAGTTTTTTCATGCATCGCCTTGTAATGAATGACTCGGTGCTTGCACTATCTAATAATACTTTGACCTTATGATAATTGCCTTGATTACCTCGAACTCCCAATTTAACAGTTGGTAACAATACTAAGGAACTATTTACATTCGAAAATACTTTCTTAGCTGAGTCAGTAACAAATGTTTGATGGCTTTGATCAGCGACGTCGTGCACGTCTACCCTGCTCATTTGTTTATTACCAGCCGATGTGTTGGTGTTTTCAACAGGCGGCTGTCTCGGTTCTAAATGGAGGAGCGAATGATGACGCGAATTACAGTGACTGCACGGCATCCTTCTTCTACAATCTCTAATAAAGTGCCCTGCCAATAAACAGCATATACATAGTTTCCATTCTTTTACACGTTTTAATCTATCAGACGGTTTGAGATTCAAGAACACTTCACAATTTTCCAGTTCATGAGAATTATTACATTCAATACATTTCAGCTCGTCCGATTTCGATTTAACAATCATAGCTGAAGCTTTGTAATTTCCCATAGTGGACTTCGATTTCCCAAACTGCTTATGTGAGGAGGCTTCTGACGATGTAGATGATCCCAATAAATCAGTGGATTTGGTAGCCTCTAAAATAACTGCTTCATCATTCAAAAATATTTGGAAGTTTTTCAAATCGGATACTGTTCCATTTCTTAGCAGTCTCTGCCACTTCTCTCTCAATTCTTCAGTCAGTTTTTTACGTAAGACAAATAATAACGGAATCGACCGGTCATTAACTGAATGACCAATTGGTTTTAGTGCTGCAATATACTCAGCTAAATGAGTGATGAATTTTCGTAGCGAGTCTGGTTGCTTATTAACTGCTGGCATATCAAAAATTGCTTGCAAGTATGCGTCAGTCAGCTTGTAAGAGTCATTGTAACAATTCAATAATATTTTCCATGCCTCAGCATAATGATCACTTGTCAATGAGACTACAGAAATGACTGACAGTGCATCGCCTCTCAGTACAGACCGAAGATACATATGTTTTTGTATGTCAGCAATTTGACCATTATTATGAACCGTGGCTTCGAATAAATCTTTAAATTGACTCCAAATTTTCAAATCGCCGTCAAAAGTCATTAAAGGAAGCTTAGGTAGGGCAACTGGCGAGATATTTCCAGTTGTAGGTGAAGAAGCTACATTGGAAGAACTAATATTCAAATTTGTTTGAGTGGATGGTAAGGTTTCGAGAATAGCCTTGACATTGAAAAAAACTCATCAAATTTTCAAGCTCAGTTGTTTCCAATCGAGGATTATGTTTGTTATAGTAGCTCTGCATCTTATCTATTATATCATTGAACTCCACCTGGTGGTGATCGATATGCTCACCCATAACTTTCAATAAATTCTTCTTTTTTTTATTTTTCGGATCCTTTTGGACAGCTTCGGCAATTTCATTAATCCGTTTTATTTTACGGATTAATGCATCTCTTTGAAACGTCAAGTCTTCGATAACACCCATAGTGAGGCGATAACAGTGAGCGCTCATCGAGAGAGAGAGTAAGACAAAGAGCCAAACAAGAATAAGAGGGAAAACACGAGAGCAGGCGACACAATGAAGTAGTGTAATGAACAATGGCTAGCTTATCTAATCATACAACCCAAGCCAGTATTTCAACTTATGCTCGGTAGAAATGATCGGTTACGAGGCTAATAATACCGTATCGATACTCTTGGAACAAACAATATCTGCTATTAATAACGAAGTAACGACAATAATCAATGCAAATAACTGCAAGTATCCTTTGAAAAAAGTAACAGTTCCAGTTACTGTTACAGCTAGACGACGTATAAGTCTTTCTCTACTTATCGACACGAACTTGCCAGTCCAGCCTTGTGGCGCCAATGCAACAATCTTACGCAATAAAACTACGACACAATTAATTACGAAAATATTACTTGTTCTACTCAATTTCCAACTTAAATTGAGCCCAAATTTCTTAAGAATACCACAAATAAAGTGTATATTCATCTACGATGACAAAAACAAGCCATATACACAGAAAAACCAAGAATAAAATAGGCATAAAAAACGACAAACCTATTAGACGATATTTCAAACATATGTCCTATTCAAATTCGATTAAGAAATCAATCCCGGACGGTTGGACCATGTATATTCGACAGAGGCTGGCTCAAACAGCACTCTGGTTAGTGGATTTATCAATTACATCGAGAACTTTTTGGGGTTGTCTGGCGTTGGGTAGCAAGTTGAACAATTTAAATGGCTAAGTGCACAATAACATAGTACTTCATGTCCAAATCCTCCTTGCTTCTAGGATCCCGGGTCCAGATCACGATACGAGACGAGATGACACTTGTAATAAATCACAATAAATAATCAATAGATCACTTTGCAAAAATCGACATTACGAGAAGTGAGCTGTTCGATTGGCTGTCAATTGGCAACTGGCTGTGATTATGCTATGCGCTTCACCGTTCAATCGCCCCCTCTACCACACAACACCAGACAACAAAGAGGAACATTGATAGTTTCGTCCGAACAACTTCAAATGTCATTATAATCGATGAGTGATGATTCTTTTGTAGAGTTTAATGATCTGTTGGAGGTTCCAAACAAAATTAGCACTTTCCATCAAAATATTAGAAGTTTACGTGAAAACTTTGATCGATTTTCCATTTACTTACACTCTTTAATAACTGAACCAGCTGTCATTGTTTTATCAGAGATTTGTATATCGGATTTTGAAACGGATTCCTATCAATTGGACAGTTACAATCAGTATACGAAATGCAATAATACGTACAGATCAGGTGGTGTATTAGTGTTTGTTTCGAAAAGGTATTCGGTTACTTCAATACCGTTAGATATGATAGCAGCCGATGCAATCAAGGTTACTCTTGATTTGCCTCTGGTCGCAAATTCTCTGTTATCGCTGTTTATCGTCTTCATTCAGTATCTGTGTCAACTTTTATTGAGCAGCTTAACAATATTTTACCTTCATTCAATGATAGAAATTTAATGCTAATAGGTGATATAAATTTATGCTTACTTGAATCTTCGCGAATTGTAGACTAATACCAGACTTTAATGAGTAGCCACAGTTTCACGCAACTATTAAATTCTCCTGCACGTGGTAATCGATGTATAGATCATATCTATCTCAGGTCAAGAGACAATATATTATCTGAGGCCCATGTATTATCTTCTGGTCGTAGTGATCATGATGCAACTATCTGCCTTTTGGATTCAAGTTATTTTCTATCAAATGTCAAACAGTTTTATTATACAAATCAGAAAACTAAAATTATTGATAGGACTTTGCTTTCTAATCTGTTGAAAAATGCAGTTTGGACTGAAGTTTTCAATACAATGAATGTGTCTGATGGATTTGATATATTTTTAAAAACTTTTCACGAAATAGTAAATAAAGTCTCCATTGAGAGTAGTGAATTAAATAAAATAAATAATGTCAAGATTTTGAAACCCTGGATGACGGTTGAGCTATGTAAGAGACAGCATCATAGAAATCGGTTGTATAAAAAAGTAAAGAAAAATCCACTAAATTTTAGATTGAAAAGAGAATTTGATATTTTTGCATTTAAATTGAAACAGGATATGGCAACTAGGAAGAACCAATACTACCATACAGGGGTGCCCAGCCCCCCCAAGGCCAATGGCGCATGCCCCCCCCAATTCAAGTGTAATGCCCCCCCCCAATCCATGTGTAATGACCCCCCCCAAAGTACCCCAACTCCCAACTCTTTAGTTTTTAACATTAGTCAGTGTATGACAATAAAATTCACATCTTAAGGTGCTTACAGATATACGCGCCGCGAACATGAGCAATTCACTTTTAATCAGCTGATGCCAAGCTTTTTATATCTGTATTTTACCGTTTCTGTAAAAATACAGATATAATCAGCTGATTGAAAGTGAATTGCTCATGTTCGCGGCGCGTATATCTGTACGCACCTCTACATTCTAATCTTCCAAAGGACATTATTTACCTTTGGTCTTGTGAGGAATTCTTTCTGTTTTCATAATATTGTAAAAATATACACCATCGTTTCTTATCTCTTTAAAATAGAAATAAAGTATTTTTTTGATATTATTTTTGAGACTAGCAGTGCACAAAGATAAGTAAGGGAGGCTTTGCTATTTAAATGTTAAGGTTACTTATAAAAAGTTGAATAATAATACCATTGATAATTCTTTATTGCAAAAGAATATTGCATAGCAATCTTGGTAAACATTCATACAAATTTGGAACGATCTTATTCATACAATATTTTATAATGTCGGCAAGTTTAGGTATTCTAAATCCTATACTATTAAACGAGCAATTTCTGTTTAGATGTTTTATGTTTAAATTTTTAGATGTTTATATGTTTGTATTTCACCGGATCTCGAAAACGGCTCTAACGATTCTCACGAAATTCAGAACATAGTAGGTTTATAATATGAAAATTCGATTACACCAGGTCTCATCCCTGGGGAAACTTGCTGAAGGACATTAAAAGAATTTATTCATCCTTGGAAAAACAGCTGATAATTTCGGCGTCTGTTGATGATGGAAGTGAGTGAGCGAGTGCATGTGTGTGGGACTGAGACAAAATTATGACTCAGCTGTTGAACTTTTGTACATAATTCAATCAGGTACTTAATGACAGTTGTACAAAAGCCGGTTAAATTTTAATCCTGATCAATTCCAGTAGAACCAATCAGATAAGCTATCTTTTTGAGATGGTCTTCTGTGATTTGGTTCACGTGACATGAATCAGGATTAAAATTTAACATGCTTTTGTGAGAGAAATTTTTGCATTCCTCTGCGAATTAATCTCAATCCACTGTGATTAGATAGAACCTTTCTGTATGAACTATGAATATTTATTATAATTTCTTCTTTCGTAATAATTTTTATATGCTTTTGTAGGTACTCTAGAATGGAGCTCGGTGCCCCGATATTTATCATGAATTGGAATAGGTTGTCACTGATGTTGTGTTGTTGGTAGTATTTACTTTTTAACATTACAGGAGTAAATAACACAAGTCGAACAAAATGTATCTTTAAATGGTTTGGTTTTTGGAATAAAGATCTGAACAAGTACATTTTGTTAATTCTATCTATTAATACCAAATATCGGGGCATCGAGCTTTGCTCGTTATTTATTCATTGATAAACAGATTTATTTCATTGATAATCATTTCTTTAAAATGATTGGGGAAGTACTAACAGGCACAGCCCAAAACTGTTACTTACCCGAAGTTTGATTTATTCACTACGAAAAATATATTTCGGAAATCATCATCTGTTATTCCAAGGATGAATTATCCTTTTCATGTCCTTCATGGAGTTTTCTCAGGGATGAGACCTAGTGCAATCGAATTTTGATATCATAAACCTACTATATTCCGAATTTCGTGAAAATCGTTAGAGCCGTTTCCGAGATCCGTTGAACATAAATAACCAGATAGCCAGATAACCAGATATAGAAATGGAAAAATATAAACAGATGGACATAAATTGCTCGCTATTATAATAGGATAACAACTTATAGTCCAGTCAAATGGTCGTTTTTCAGGAAACAGCCCCGAAATAATTTTTTTCGATGGTCCTATATATATTTTGGGGCGCTGAATTCTAATCTGAAATTCGCTGACACACCAGAAGGCGACTTCACCCCAAAATTTTGGATTTTTTTAAGTTTTCCATTTAATCTCGAGAACCTTGAATTTTTCGAGAAAAAGCATTCTCTATATAATATTAAAGATAATAAATTTCCAATGAATTGAGTGGTCGCGCAGGACTACTTTTTGGATTTTATATCTGAAGTGTTCCACAAGATACGCAACTTTGAATGTGCGAGAAATTTGTGATATTTTCCCCATTCTCACAGTCTGGCATATGCAACGTTGCGTATCTTGTGGAACACTTCAGATGAAAATCCAAAAAGTGGTCGAGGTTGTGATGAATTTTCTTCTCTTTTCACTCCCATGAAATATACTTCTGTTTTCAATACCGTTCAAAAGTTACAGCCAATTGAATGATGATCTTTATTTTCTCATTTTTCTTGCGATTTTACTGTTATTAAAGAGTCTCTAAAATGAGTACAATGCATGATAGAAACTTGCGATTGGTCTTAAATGAGAGAAAATGTCATGCTCTATAAGCTGAGTTGCCCTAAATTGATCTTGCATTACTGTTTATATCGAAAAACTGGCGTGACTGTGAAAATGAGAAAAATATCGCATATTTCTTGCAACAGCAAGGAAACTCAAACACAGGACCATTAAAAATTAAAATGAAGCAAAAGAAATCAGAATAATAGTGGATGATGAAGTTATAATTTATTTTTGTCAAAGATTTACCTTCAAACTCATAGGCTTAAAATTACTAAAATTCCTGCATACAAAATATTATCAATTGTGCTTATGCTTTATATTGAGTTACACTTAGCAAAATATAACATTGTAAAGGTGGGAAAATTAACTACATTAGGATATCTCTATTTAATACCTTGATTTTTTAATCATAATTCAAAATGTTGACATAAAATATACAAAAAATCATGCCCCCCCCCAAAATGTTGATGGCGCAAATTGCGCCATGCCCCCCCCTTGTGGGCACCCCTGCTACCATAATTTGTTTGATATGAATAAAAATAACCCACGAAAACAATGGGATTCAATTAATAAAGTTTTGGGTACAGCGAATAATAAGAAAAATGCCTTTGATTCAATTAGGACATTTGACAATCCGCACTTGACTGTTCAGCAACCGCTTGAAGTGGCTGAGGAGTTTAATAAATTTTTCGTCACAATTGTAGAAAAGCTTATCGATCAAATCGATGACTCTAGCAATATGAACCCTTCTGATTTTAATAAAATGTTTCCTCCACTTTCTGTGCAAAACTCCTTTTTCTTTTTCCCAACTTGTGTAGATGAGGTATAACGAATAATTTCTCAACTGAATCAAAATAAAGCATCTGGAATTGATGGTATATCAGCGTTTATCGTTAAACTATCCAGTGAATTCATAAGTCCTGTGCTAGCTCATTTGATCAATCTAAGTTTTGAAAGTGGTGA
This sequence comes from Nilaparvata lugens, assembly GCF_014356525.2. Taxonomy (NCBI): domain Eukaryota; kingdom Metazoa; phylum Arthropoda; class Insecta; order Hemiptera; family Delphacidae; genus Nilaparvata; species Nilaparvata lugens. The sequence goes on along the minus strand of NC_052518.1, from coordinate 82,458,514 downwards.
ATTTCCCGCATGCTTGAAGAGGGCGGTAGTCATCCCATTATTTAAAAAAGGTGATTGCATGGATTTGAATAATTATAGGCCTATTTCACTATTATCTGTGTTCTCGAAAATTATAGAAAAAATAGTTAAAGCAAGAATTCAAAAATTCTTCAATTTAAATAATTTTCTGAGTGAGAACCAATATGGCTTTATTGAGAAGAAATGTACAGAGGATGCATTGTTATCTTTCTGTTCAGGAATTTTCAATGGGCTAAACAAAAACTTAAATGTCTTGGGCCTGTTCATTGATATAACTAAAGCTTTTGACTCTGTGGACTATAACATTCTTTTGCATAGATTGAGGGAGGCTGGAATAAGAGGCATTGCTTTAAATTGGTTCAAAAGTTTCTTGGTGGGCAGAAGCCAGTGTGTTCGGGTTGAGAATGTTCTGAGCTCTTATTTGACCATCCCATGTGGGGTACCCCAGGGCTCGGTATTGGGACCAATTTTATTCCTGGTGTATATAAATAAATTATGCGCAAGTAATCTGAGTGGAACAGTCACTTGTTTTGCGGATGATACGGCTCTGCTATATTGTGAAAAAGAAATTGATGCAAACTTCTAAGATGCAAAGTGACTTAGATTGGAAAAAAATTTGGTTCTCAGTGCATAGGTTGGCTCTGAGTACTAAAACCAAATTTGTTCGTTTCTCTTTGAGATCAAAGCCCATCCTGCAGGTTCCCGTACTATTCAAGTGTGGTGTCTGCCTATATAATCATAATGAATTCTGTACATCTTGTGTAAAGATAGATCAAGTGCAAAATATCAAATATCTTGGTTTAGAGCTTGATGAGAACTGCAATTGGAAGGTTCACATCCAATCACTCAAGAAGCACATGAATATGATGCTTCGTAAATTTTATTTATTGAAATTCACTTGCCCTGGAAAAATTCTGAGATCTGTTTATTTCGCTATTGCAAATAGCAAGCTGCAATATGGGCTAAGCTGTTTGGGGGGGGGGGTGCATATAAAACAAATTTAAACTCTATACTTATTGCACAAAAAAGATTGATTAGAATGATGACATCATTACATAGGAGAGCTCATTCATTTCCCTACTTCCAGGCCTTGGATATATTGCCTTTAAGGCATTTATATATTTTCAGGGTCTTGAGAATATTCTTTTTAAGAAGTGGTCAGATTACAGGGAATGCCTTAGTTTTCTCAAACAGATTGAGAGACAGAAATTTGGTTGTTCTTGCAAACCCTACATGTGAAGCCTTCAAACGGTTTTACGATTACAGTGCTCAAAATTCCTTTAATAAGTTACCTCTACATATTACATCCACGGGCTCACTGATAACATTTTTGAAGAAATTGAAACACTTTTTATTCAATTTTTATTTTGATGAGATTGAGGAGTTCTTTTTCACGTGAATTCTTTTTTTACATTCTTTTGAGAATTTCTACTATTGCTTCCCAGAATTCTAACAATTTTTCTGTCTCAGGATTTTTATTTTTTTTTCATTAATATATTATGACTTTAGTTCATATATTAATATATAAATGTATATGTCCTCAAATTCTTCTTTATTTATTATCCTAGGATTGTATTATACTTTTTGGTTTCTATAAATAACTTCTGTAATGTTCACTCCTTTCAATTCATTTTCTGTGAATAGACAAAGATTTTCTGTTAATTTTTTTTTCGAGGCTTCTGTCTCTTGCAAAGGTCAAATAGTTTAATTTTCAGAGTAGGTAACTTCAACTCAGCTAATAGCTTATGAAGTACCTTAATCATAACTCTGACGCTACTTAATGTTTTTGTTAGTTTTTAATTATTTTCATTTATATAAATAGAATTAGAAGATGATATTTTTATTTTATTATGTATTTTAGTTTTTTATTTTTTGAAAATTATTGTACTGATTTGTTAAGTTCATTTACTTTTGTTTGTAAATTGTCAGTGTTATGAATAAATTTCAATTTCAATATATAAAAATTTAAAGTTAACTATTTTCAATAAAATATTTATTCAACCAAGTTCGATAGTCTCAGCTCAAACTATTTTATACAAAGCCTTTCATCCCTCTTTATTTTTTTCAATCATCCTGCATCCATGTTTATTGATAAAATATGCCTTGTGATTAATAATGGTGTATTCATTGCGATCTTTGAGAACTACTGTTTAAATACTAGAGCATAATGACTACAGTTAATATTGGTTCGATCACGACATAGACACAAAGCATTTAATCCTAAAACAAATAAATGTTTATACTTTATTTATTTATCAATAAAATAATAATCGCTAAAATCAGGCGAAGATTGCTACTATTGCACCACCATTCATGGGTTCGACTTCCATTCCTTCTGGCATTCATTTTAAAAATCTATAATATAATAAAGGAAAGAATTGGCTTATACATGTACGGGATAGGAAAATTCACGAATGACGCATTATCAGTCTACTCAACTGATTAACTTGAAATTTTTCATATCGATTCTTAATTTACCGAGGATGTTTATAAGCCTATTTTAAATTCTTCAAGAGCTCAGTAGGTCCTATCTGTCAAGTTTTTAATTGGACCCTTGCAGAGCACGGGTTACCTGCTAGTATAAAATATTTTTTGAAAAACATTGCTTTTTCAATGGAGATTGACAATTCCGGTTGTTCATAGTGGTTATATAAGTAATTAATTAAGTTGATGTTATATATGCTAATTGAGCTATAAGTAATAAACATGTTAGGAATTGGCTTGATAGAAAAATCTATCTGTCAATCTGGCTGACGAATCTCTTCATATCTAGTGGTATGAATGTTTTTATCCCAAGTTGATACATCATATCTATGAAAAATGATTATAAGTATATCTCATGTATCCATAATTATCTAATTATCTCGTCACACAAAATAACTCAAGAACTGCTCCAGAACACAGATAATAATAAAGTCTAGGCTGGTTTTACTTTTCATATATTATTTATCATGTTTGTGTATTAACATTTCAAGTTATTACTATCGAATAAATACATTATATAATACTTACCCCATTAACAACGTTCAAGCGTGAACTCAAAAGAACATTATCAGCAATAAATATATACAATTAAACAATACAATACAAACAATTAAATAATACAATATAACAATATTATAAAGTTACTCACAAGACTAGGAAGAGACCTTGCTCTAGGACACGAGAAGTTGTCTCTGAAGTGTACGTGTGATGTACCGAGAATATGAACGACGTAGCGATGAAGAACATTGATCAGTCTAGGAGTATTACGTTCTGTCCAAGTTTTCATGTATCCGATGGAAAGTTCATCTTTCCTATGGTACTGTGGAAGATAAGAAAAAATCCTACAGACTCTACATCAGTTTTCAATAATCTTCAAAGCGTTCCAAAGCAATGTTCAACGCCATTATTTATATAAATTGATTGTATGCTATGAGATGTTGTGGTATTTCTCCATAATTGAAAGAATAAGACTGATATTGTCAATATCTCTTTAATACATTCGAAAATTAATTCATATTACAGAACCAGGTTTCATGGTAATACCTACCACATCTTCAGCTGAACTAATATGTTTGTTGTTGTTGAAGGAACAGGAAATTCAATTTAGGTTATGTGTTGGGGTTGTAAATGGGAAGGAGAATGAAAATTCTACAGAGTGTCCACTGAATCAGGCACAGAAAATTCCCGTACATTTCCCGTATATTTCACGTTTTCCCCGGTTTTCCTCGCTGGTTAAAACACATGTAAAAATATAGGTTGGGGGGTTATGGGGTTACTTAGAAGGGGGGTCAATTTGGAAAAATATAATATTCTTAAATAACAATTTCAAAAGTATTTTATTCATCAAAATGTAGCATCATTATACAATTACAACTATGTATTTCTAAAAATATAAAAAAGGCAATTTAGAAGAAAAAACGAAACTCCCTAACCAACCCTTTAAAACATTATAGTCCAGTCACTACCGGTATATACATTGGTGTTTGCAATATATATTTTAGTTCTGATTTTTCAGTAAATTGTTTGGATACATTAGAGAAGTCGAGAGTCTAGAACCAATTTTTCATGCAAAATTTCCAATATCTTCCGATTGCCACAATTTAAATGTACAATTCAAAATCCCTCTGCGCATAATTTTGTGCTCTTCAACCTCAGACCAGAGAGCGCACAAAATTACGCCCGAAGAGATTAATTGAATTATACATTTGAATTGTGGCAATCAGAAGATATTGTTGATTGAAAACTAAACTTCATTAAAATTAATTATTTTGTTGAAATTTTACTCGTTTTTGTAACTCAGAACACATTACATATAGAGAGCTCCAAGTGATTTAATTTTATTCAGAATTTTATAATCTGAAAAAAGGCGAGAACAAATTTAACTGTCCGACGACTGGATTTGGCGGAAATAAGCTGAAAACTAGAAAATGAACCGAAAATACGAGGTGTTTGGGCTATTCTGTATCTAGCATAAGGAAATTTTGCATGCAAAAATTGGTTCTGGACTTCTCTTATGTATCCAAACAATATATTGAAGAATCAGAACTAGATTATTATATTTAAAGCACATCCCCTTCTTCGTGTCTATATTGACTGGACTAATATTAAACAGAAAATTTCAGGTTCTGAAAAACATATGTGTAATTTGATTTACTATCAATAATTTCAACATCGATAATACCTACAACAGATACGGAACTATACCTCAAATGGATATAAAGGTATTTCCACACATGCCGAACCGAACCTCGAACAGCGTAGAGACAATCCGCCCTGCAGCGAACATTAGCCATATGTTTCATAATTTTAACACTCAGCTGTTAAACAAACAGTTCTCCGAACCGTTCGTCGTCCCACTAGCCGACTTCACCCCATTTGTTGAAGGGATGAAGTAGGTTTGTGGAGTATCAAATTCTCTTCAATTTGATGTATTGTTTCACTATTTGAAGTTTTTCCCTCATTGTTTGTTATAGCAGCTTTAATGTAGGGGGTTGAATTTTCAATGCTTCAACAATTGATCATTTGACAATGACATTTGAAGGGGGTATCTGGAACACAATTGACTTTGCAGCTCAATTAGGACTACTTAGAAGTTAAACATAGCATAAGTGGACATCTTCATCACCTCTGTTAAAGATGTGGAACAGCTGAATTGAAACTTGTTACAGAATTGAAAATTCTACCCCCCACTTCAAAGCTGCTATAGCAATGAGAGGAAAGCTTTAAATAGTGAGACAATGAATCAAATTGAAGAGAATTCAATGCTCTACAAACCTACAATAAGCATTGTTTTTTACAATGCATTGTTGGAGAGTTATAAGACCTGAAAGTGCTAAAATTTATATAAAAACCTGCTATTTCAACAATTCCACACTTTCAAGACCGGATTTCTCGAAAACTGTTGGGAATATCACAAAACTCCACTTAACAGGAATTGTAGAGAATTTATCAAACTTCATTTTAGAGCAGTCATCTTGGTTGAACGCATTGTTGCCAAGATATAAGCGTGGAAGCAAAAAGCTAAAGAATGCAACATTTAAACCATCCTCATCACTTCAACACATGGGGTAGGGATGGGGACTTTTGACATGTTCTCCTCCTAACTAGTACTGCAAAGTACTGCAAAGCTGCAAAGTCAAAAATTGTGTTCAAAACACTCCTCCCAAATTCGTTTGTCAATTGGTCTATTGTTGCAAAACTGGAAATTTCACATTCAACACTAAATCTGCTGCAAAAGTCGTAGGGAAATGCGTAAAAGTGTGGAATTATACATCAGATTGAAGAGAATTTGATGCTCTATGAGCTCATAATTAGCATGAATTATTTCCATCGATTTTTAAGAAGTTATAAGAGCTAAAATAGCAAAAAAATGGAAGCAAACTTGTTCTTTTTTCAAAAATGTCACACCTTCAAGAGCGTATATCTCGAAAACTATGGATGATATAGAAAAAGTTGTTTGTAGGAAATTATGTAAACTGCAATTTTGTATAGAACAGTCATCTCCGTAAGATGTAGCCTATAGCTTTCGATTTATTTGCGAGAAACCAAAAAATGGTACCTTTGAACCACCCCCACCCCACCCCCAGCACAGATGGTAGGTTGGGGACTTTTTATATGTTTACCTCCTTACTACCTTAAACAGAAATGCGGGGTCGAAAATTGTCCTCTAAACTTTTCCCTCTAGAACCCTTCCTTGACTGGACTATACATAATTAAAAACAAAAACATTAAGCAGATGGTAACAGTTTATCCAATATGTTGCTTATTTGAAACGACCCTGATCAAAACCGGATAAGCAAGGTGGATAATATTAATTTTTCGTGATAGATTATTATAACTACTCTAAATCCTTTTGTTACCAAATATATTATAATATCCTAGAGCCTGTTTGATTGAATTCTCCAATTGGTTTTTATTTTTATTTAGTACCTATCAATCAAATCAAAATCCATTCATTGTCAAAGACAAATTACAATTTGTATAGGCCACGTAATGAGAAAATTACATAAATCATTACATATATTATCGATTCAATGGATGATCAATTATTGATTCACAAGAATATATAAGAGAAACCAAATCAATTAATATTCTAATCATGTTTGGAAAAAAATAAGTGATTAGAACATTACTATGGTTTTGAAATTATTTCAGATATCATTGACACTACAGAAACTGATGATTTGAAGCCGAAATTAGTAAAATAAATCAACATTACAGATGTTTCATTATTAAAATTGAAAAAGATTCACCACTTGACAGCATTTCAATGTTTGAATTTGCTGAGCGGTTCGCTGCACGGTGCGCTGCGCAGCGAAGTGCACGGTTCGCTGCGCTGTTCGAGGTTCGGTTCGGCATAAATAAACATTCCTTAATAATGAATATCGAAAAAAAACCTCATCCTTCCCATAGAATCGATACATCATACACGCACCGATAAAACGCCGTATCGATACACTATATTTATAAAACGCCACATCGATACACCAACCTGCATCACCCATCACTAATACACCACTTATCCACTGGCTAAATTGCAACTCTGTCCTTAATTAATAAACAATTAAGCCAGCCAGGTCACTCGATATTATTATTATGATTATTTATTAATCAACAATTAGCTAGTTGACGAAAGTGTCAAAAAATTCCCGTATCTCGACATAATTCCCGTACATTTCCCACCCAAATGAAATTCACGTACAATTCCCGGATTTCCCGGTTTCCCGCCGGGTGGACACCCTGTTCTACATAGATTAGTGGGAATATCTATTCCCACAAACAATTTTCATTCTAAATAGAAAATTTAGAATGAAAATTCTAAATAGATTAGAGGGAATATCTATTCCCACTAACAATTTTCATTCTCCTTCCCATTTACAACCCCAACACATAACCTAAAATTGAATTTCCTGTTCCTTCAACAACAACAACAAACATATTAGTTCAGCTGAAGATGTGGTAGGTATTACCATGAAACCTGGTCTGTAATATGAATAAATTTTCGAATGTATTAAAGTGGTATTTCCATTATTTATCATAACTATGGTGAGATTAAATGAACATATAAAAATTAAAAGTGACTTCAAGTCTACTAGATTCTACATTGTGTGCTTCAATCAATGAAATTGAGCAGAGATGATTATATTTTTTGAAAATTAGAAAAAAATAATACAATCATTCAGAGCTATTATTACTGTAATAGGCAGATACTAATTTCAATGAATCTATAAAATATAGACCTATTTTGTAAATTATACTGTAACTGGAGAAGCAAATCTGACCAGAATGAGTTATTTTCAGACATTTGTTCTTCCATTAGGAGTTAAGCATTTTTAGCACATACAACACAATTCTATTCTACTTGTCAGGATTTTAGACAAACAAGATCCAGAGATGATTTACTATTCTCTTCCGTCAAATAAATCTCATCGAGGGGTAAGGAATGTCAATTCTATTATAACTCTCTGACATGCAATGAATTCGAAATGTATGCTAGAAAAACAATACTTTATTAAAATTGAACAACTTTTCAATGATAAAAATTGTTTAAAATTGAATGAAGGATCACTCACAGCTCCTTCCACAACAGCTTGAACGGTTCTGAAGAGTTGCCTGCAGGATTGCGGTCCTTCAGGATAGTGATACATGGCTATTTTGTAAATTACTAATAATAAATTGCGGAACTGCTCGTTCGATATGCTTTGATTATCACCAAACATCTGAAATAATAAGCATATAATATTCATTTCCTTGAAGTTGTGAGATTTTGGTACAATAGTCATTCGACCTAGAGGTATAGTGTTCTAAAGCATAAGAGGTTTTGATAAAGTAGTAATCTAACATATAATGGTCATTTTCTAAAAAATCTCAGTATGAAACTCGTTGGGTGTTTATTAGATTATCCTTAGAATCAATCTCATGCTATTGTATGCTTTTATTTTGGCCACTTCTAACTCTTAGGGTCGGTTTCCGAGTTCGGCATTTAGCTGAGTTCTACACTTTAAACAGCTGGAGTCAGAAAATTGGCTTTCCGAAACGGGACGTAGTCGTAGTCCACGTTCAAATTAAATTTCAAAAAACTAGAACACAAAATAAAATAAAGAGAAAATAGTGTAAAGTTTCAGCTATTTTGAATGATTTAGGAATGTTTCTTTTCGTCAAGGAAAAACGTTTCCAATTATAGAAATGAGAAAATAATTATCATAAAAACTACGACTACGCCCAGTTTCGGAAAGCCAATATTCTGACTCCAGTTGTTCAAAGTCTAGAACTTGGCTAAATCCCGAGCTCGGAAACCGGCCCTTAATTTATGAACGATCATGTTCATGGGTTTCCAAGAAACTCCTTGAATGTTTATAACATTATCCTTGGAATCAATCTAATGCTATTATAAGCTATTTTTTATTTTGGCCTCTTCTAACTCTCATTATTAAATTTATAATAGAGCTGGTAATGATCAAATGATAAGCATCATCATTTATGTTTTTTTTAAATCAATTACACATTTAAAACTGTATTTAAGGTGCTGAAATTCGAAAATTTTTCGGAGGATTCCTGGATTTGTCTTTGCAAGAGAATTCCATTCAATCCTATATAAAAGATTCTGTGCCTTTCCTGGGTGAGATCCCAGTTGCTTCAAAACATGTGAAGGTCACAATAGGAATAGGGGGCGCAAAAGTAATAATAACCAGGATTATTATGTGTGTATTACATGCTAGTACTGTATATTATAAAAAGAATTAGGCTAGATACAAATTATAATTCAATTTTTAATAATTCGACTTTATCATTATATTATAGATTTGGTGGAGTCACATCCATTGACATATGTTTTTATATATACAGTATATTACAAAAGATAATATAGAAGACTAAGAATTACAATATATTATAAAAGATTTGATAGGAAATAAGAAGGTTGGCACAGACAGACATACCCTGAGGAGGGCTTAACAGCTTGAAGGTGATACATGAAGGAGAAAGAGAGCCGTTATATATAACTAATATACAGGGTGATTCATAATTATGGTAAAATAATTTAATACGTGATATTAGAGGTAAAAATAAGAAAAAAGTTCTTATAAATATATATCCATAAACGCTTCAATAACGAGCTATACAGGGTGAAAGATTTCGCCCGGAATTCAGTTCCTCTGGTGAAATACACCGATGCTGAATTGTTTGGGGACTAGTTTTTGAAAAACTTATGCTGGATTCATATGGAAAAATATCTGAAAAACTGAATAAAACTAGTCTGGAAGCTGTAGTGTGAGTAGTTTTTGATAAAAAAGTTGAAATATGCAAAAAATCTAAGTAGAAAAACACAGACTTCTAAGTTTGATGCCCAATAACTTTCTTTAATGACCAGTAAACAAATAATTTTTCGCAATAAAAATTGTAGAAAATTTAATTCTGAAAAGAATAATGTAAGCTGTATAGACTAAATTTGAATAAAAGTTGGATAAAATGTATTCTTATGTAGTACATTACACCACAAGAATTTGCTGTTTTATGAGGAGAGAACTAATAACTCATAACTTGTAGCTGATTGCAAATAAAATATTCGGTTTTTTATGAAAAGTTTTTTTATATGAAAGTAGCATATCTAAATGACATTAAACTTATACCAAAAGACTAGTAGATTATGCCATTAAGCCTGGGAGGAAGCTCGAACAGATGTAGATGATCTCCTATGATTCCTGCCCAAATGTTTACTGAAAACTGATGTTGTGGAAGATTGGGATTGATGGCATGAGGATTCTCAGCTGCCCAAATATGTTAGTTGTGGACGTTAACGATAGCTGTTCTTGTAAATGGTGCCTCGTCGGTAAATAAAACGGTTGTTAAAAAGTTTGGGTAAACAAGTTTTACTAAAAACCATCGGCAAATACCAGCACGGGAATACAGTCTCGTGGCAATAGAGTATGAACTTTCTGGAGGTGGTATGGATGTAATTGTTGCTCTTTTAGTATCCTCCAAATAAGAGATTGATTGACATTAAACTGCACTGACAATTTCTTGTGTTCTTCTCGGGATGTTCATAAATTTCATTAAGAACTTGTTCTTCTAACTCAACAGTCTTAGTAGATCGGGGTCTGCCTGCATAAATGTGCTCTTTGGATATCAAAGAATCCGTCTCAGACAGACGTTGATGAATAGTGGCAAAAAACCTTGAACTTGGACATACTCGGTTAGGAAAGTTCTCTTGATACAAACGTCTTGCTTCAGTACTATTACAGTAGTGTCCCATTCCATACATTAAATGCATGTCAGCTAATTCGGAGTATGAATAATGTCTAAAATTACCTGCCATTTTTTAAAAAGTTAACACTTAACACAAAAGCAAAGTGAAATGGTTATGAATAACTGGTTAATAGGTTAAACAAAAAACACAGCGCAGCTACAGTAGGTCTAACTTACAGTTTGTTTTTTTTTTTTTTTGTTCAACAGTGAGCTAAAATATTTCTGAAACTAATTTTCAGCTGATAATTTCTTTTAAATAATTTTTTATTTAAAACAAAATAAATCAGCTGTTTTGGAACAGCTGTTCTTAAAATCAATGTTCTATTTGCAATCAGCTACAACCTATGAGTTATTAGTTCTCTCCTCATAAAACAGTTAATTTTGTGGTGTAATGTACTACATAAGAATACATTTTATCCAACTTTTATTTAAATTTAGTTTACACAATGATATGATAAACCATATGTTTTCGTTGTCATTGATTCATTCATAAATATCAAATGTTGTTGATCCGTTACTAGTAGAAAGTCATGTTCAATTTTATTTGATTAAAGCTCTACAAATGAAGAGTTTACTTATTTCAATTTAATCAAATAAAAATGCCGACAAGGAAATACAAAAGGGAATCTTGAGTACTCATCAACCATCACCAGTAGGTATTTAAACATAAAAACATAAGCTTGAGTGAATCTTTCTCAGATGTTAATGCTGTAACCCAAAATCGACAGGCAATTGTAGAGAAATCCGTTCAATGCCAACGTTGCGGATATAAAAAACACTCAAATTCTCAAGAATGTCCTGCAATAGGAAAGACTTGTCATAAATGTTCCCGAATTGGACACTTTTCCCATGTGTGTAAAAGTAAAACGCTCAAAGAAAAACTAACTACGTCAACTATTACTGCAGCTGGTATAGCCAGTAATCTTTCTAAAGCTACAATTATTGTTTCGGTGAATGGAATAAATACACCAGCTCTTATTGATACCGGAAGTGTTGCCAGTTTTATTGATGAAAAATTTGCAAAAACAAATAAATTTAAAACTGCATCAGATTCTTGTTTTATAAGATTTGCATCTGTTCAACATAACACCGCTACAAAAGCATGTGTTTATAGCAATATTGTGTACAAAGGAAAGAATGCTGTTGCAATGTGATACTTGGTCACGATTTTTTGATGAATCACTCTACAATAAGTTTAGCATTCAATGGTAATAAACAGCCTCTTGTAATAGATAATAATTCTACAACCACACCACCCTTGAAAGATTGCCTCTTGGTGGAGGCCATGATAAAACCATGTTCCCTTTTCAATGACTTGACTCCCGATTGCCACCCAATAACTACCCGATCCAGAAGACACCCACAAGATGACTATGAATTCATGAAGAATGAGGTCAATCGCCTCCTTACAGAAGGAATAATTGAGGAAAGCCAGTCCAGTTGGCGTGCCCAGCCTTTCATTGTAACCAATGGACAGAAGAAACGAATGGTCATAGACTATTCACAGACTATTAATAAATTCACAAATTTAGACGCATACCCTCTCCCATTGATCGAAGATCTTGTAAACACAATTGCCAAGTACAACATTTTTAGTACTGTAGATTTCAAGTCAGCTTACCATCAAATACCGATTCTTGAGAATGAACGACATTACACTGCCTTTGAAGTAGGCCGAAAACTTTATCAGTTCAAACGAATACCATTCGGAGTAACCAATGGAGTAGCTGCCTTCAAACATACAATAAACGGACTTATAGAAAGAGAGAATTTGAACGACTGCTTTGCCTATTTGGATGATGTTGTCATTTGCGGTTCAGATCAAGAAGAACATGACAGAAATCTTAAGAAATTTCAACAAGTAATTGAATTGTATGGCTTGACTATAAATGAAGAAAAATGTAAATTTTCAAAAAATCATTGAAGTTCCTTGGGTATGAGATAAAACATGGAGAAATTAAACCTGACCCAGAACGCCTTGCACCACTCATGAACTTTCCACCCCCAAGAAATGCTAAAGAAATGAAACGACTCATGGGATTACTGGCTCATTACTCCCGATGGATTAAAAACTTTTCTCAAAAGATTCACCCCCTTGTCCACATACAGAAATTCCCTCTATCTCAAGATCAGATGGAAACTTTGGAATTGTTGAAAAATGAAATTGCTTCCGCGGTACTGCTCTTTGTTGATGAAAATGTACCATTCATAATTGAGACAGATGCATCAGATTTTGCAATTGGTGCAACATTAACACAAAATTCTCGACCAGTAGCCTTTTTCTCACGAACTTTGTCCCAAAGTGAAACCAGGCATTCAGCTGTTGAGAAAGAAGCCTATGCCATTGTGGAGTCTATAAGAAAATGGAGACACTATTTACTACGAAAACAGTTCACTTTGATCACTGACCAAAAATCAGTCACATTCATGTTTGGCACTCAACACAATAGAAAAATAAAAAATGAAAAGATACAAAGGTGGCGCCTAGAATTATCTGAATACAAATTCAACATAGTCTACAGACCTGGAAAAGAAAATGCACCAGCTGATGCACTCTCTCGTATATGTATTACAGCTGGTTGTTCAACATTGAACTCAGCTTTGGCAAAATACCATGATGAACTTTGTCACCCTGGTGTAACTCGTTTCTACCACTGGCTCAGAATGAAAAATCTCCCCTATACTGTAGATGATGTAAGGAAAATTTGCTCCAATTGTGCAATTTGCTCTGAAATAAAACCACAGTATATGAAGACAAAAGGAAATCTCATAAAGGCAACAAAACCTTTTGAACGAATTAATATGGACTTCAAAGGACCCGTACAATCAAAAACAAGAAATAAATACCTACTGGTGATGGTTGATGAGTACTCAAGATTCCCTTTTGTATTTCCTTGTCCAGACATGACTGCGAGAACAGTCATCAATTGCCTGGTCTCATTAATATCAATGTTTGGCCTTCCAAGCTATATTCACACAGACAGAGGAACATCCTTCATGTCAACTGAGTTGAAGAGCTTTCTTGGCTCAAAAGGGATAGCAACTAGTAGATCAACGCCTTACAATCCGAGAGGGAATGGTCAAGTAGAGCGATATAATGGAATTATATGGAAAGCAATAACACTAGCTCTAAGATCACGAGGACTTGATTCAAATCGATGGGAGGAAGTGTTGCCTGATGCACTTCACTCTATTCGATCTCTTTTGTGTACTACAACAAATTGCACCCCTCATGAACGAATGTTCTTACACATGAGATCCTCAACAAATGGACAGTCACTACCATCTTGGCTAATGAGCCCAGGACCAGTTTGGCTGAAGAAAATGAACCGAAATTCAAAGCAAGATTCATCAGTAGAAGAAGTTGAATTGATTGAGGCAAACCCAGAGTATGCTCACATTCGTCGCCCTGATGGACAAGAGTCCACTGTGTCGCTCCGTCATCTTGCCCCTAAGATAACACGAAAATCTAGCCGGGTAGAATGATATGATAAACCATATGTTTTCGTTGTCATTGATTCATTCATAAATATCAAATGTTGTTGATCCGTTACTAGTAGAAAGTCATGTTCAATTTTATTTGATTAAAGCTCTACAAATGAAGAGTTTACTTATTTCACACAGCTTACATCATTTTTTCAGAATTAAATTCTCTACAATTTTTATTGCGAAAAATTATTTGTTTACTGGTCATTAAAGAAAGTTATTGGGCATCAAACTTAGAAATCTGTGTTTTTCTACTTAGATTTTTTGCATATTTCAACTTTTTTATCAAAAACTACTCACACTACAGATTCCAGACTAGTTTTATTCAATTTTTCAGATATTTTTCCATATGAATCCAGCATAAGTTTTTCAAAAACTAGTCCCCAAACAATTCAGCATTGGTGTATTTCACCAGAGGAACTGAATTCCGGGCGAAATCTGTCACCCTGTATAGCTCGCTAATGAAGCGTCTATGGATATATGTTTATAGGAACTTTTTTTCTCATTTTTACCTCTACTATCACGTATTAAATTATTTTACCATAATTATGAATCACCCTGTATAACATAAAGTAGTATTAATTTTTTTATGTTATGAAGTTTGGACAGTAATGTTGTATAATTTAGACAGTAAGTATAACAATGTTATGTTTTGGACATTATAGTTGAATAAATTTTCAAAATTAACAGTAATATCAAGCAATCAGGAAATACTTGAAAAAAGCAATGCTGCTTCGTATTTGGTTCAATTTGAATGCGACCAATTCCAAATATTTTGGATGAAGGAGACTGAATTTATTGTGAGAGAAAGAATTCATGTGTGCAAATCATATTTCGCGCAACACTATGAGGCCAATCTCCATCATGATCACCTAAAATTCTAAAAAAGTTATTTCTCATACCGGTTATCTGAGAGTTGACCTGAATTAATTTTTAAAAAATTCATCAAATTATAAAAACACTACATAAGACTATTACTGATTGAAAAAACACTGAGTAAAACAACAGTATTAATGATGACTCACCAATCCTGGCAAGAATGCAAAACAAATTTCAACTTACCGCTAGATAGATTTGTCTCTGTTGATCATCAGATAGGATTGAAAGAAATTTTTCTATTTCCCTTTTGAAATTGCTACAGGTAGTAATTTTTGAATTTGGTTTTCCAGCAATGTAATTGAAAAGTTTGACTCCTAACTCCGGATAGTGTGGAAAAAGGTACTTCTGAAAAATTGAAAGAGTAATATATATTAAATATGGAATGAAGAATAAAAACGGAAGAACATCATAGTTATAATTATTAAGATTGTGAGTGATGTTTTTGAGTATGTCAAGAAACTGTTATTTTATAAAAGTTGAAAAATTGAAAAGTAGTAGACAACATTTAGTTGTCTATTGCAATGATCAATATTTCTTCCTGCAATCGCTTTGTAATTTCTTACTCCTGTATAGAAACACATAACCATTCTAAATGATAATTCATATTATTATTCTTATGTAAATATTTTTTTATTCAATTTATAAAAAAATTTAATCCAACATACTTATACTTTCATCAGTTAATTAAAGCTACTTTCATGCTTCCATTAATAATATAATTTCTTAGTAGTTATGTATTAAACGTTTTATTCTATTGTTTTTGTTGTATTTTATTATTTATATTACTGATTTTTTGTAGTGCATAATCTATATTATTGATATTTTGTAACTAATATTAGTTTATTATATTACTGACCAATTTGTCAAAATGTGTCTGTACTGATTTGTCGACCCAAATATGCCTACAGACCCTTGAGGTCCATAAAGGCTAGTAGTTAAAATTCTTGTAAACAATATGCTTGATTTGTTTTGTATAAAGAAATTTGAATTTGATTTTTTTAAATATTTTAGATATGTTATCTGTGAAGGCAAAAAAATTTTTTTTCTCTTTACATAAAAATTTCCGATAGTTTACTAGAGAACACTATACTTGTGGTTTTTGGTACTTGAAATTAAACGATTTGACTGAACCGAACTATATCAAGCGAATTCAAGACGCAACGAATGAGTAGAACATATCTAGCAAAGTAAGTAAGGAAGGATGAAAATCTATTTATTCATTTTTGGTCTGACTTATTAATCTATTCAAACAATCATTTTAAACGCAACGTTTTTTAATAAGAATGATGATTAGGGAAGAGCATTATATTCGTATAGAAAGAATTGAAAATAAGAAAAAGTTTAAATTTTGTAATAATTGAAATTCTTTAGAATTACACCAGAATATTTAGGCTTCTACATCAACACAGTTGCAATTTATGATATTCAAGTTACAATGTTTTAATCGATTATTGATAATACTCTTTTTATGGGGGTGAAGGTCAGGTACTGCAATCTTCAATATTGAATCTTCATTGAGTCCCTTATTCACAATTTGGATATAATCTTGGTTGCTGTAAATCAATTAATACATCATTATTAATGAAGATTTGTCATTACATCCTAATTAGTTTTATAATCAAACCTCATAAACTGAAATATTAGAGACACGTGAAAAAATTAAACCAAGTATTGGATAAATGAAAATATAGAGAGTAATATTAGTTAATTTATAGATAAATCATATAAGATTTTTTTTATTTGTTTATATGAATTATGAGTTAATGAGTTAGAAGATTACAATACTAATATTAGACTCATCTTCAACATACAGTAAAATAACAAATTTCCATATTGAATTTTATGTTAGATTTGAAACCATTAATCAGACAAATAGAAGACTCGTTCTCGAAAACTTGAAAAATAAATTCATTTCAACTTTGCTTTGCTTGATAGTAGCATAATAATACATTACCACAGTTTCAAGCCTTTATTTAAATTCATGTAAGTTCAATTCAATTTCTACAATCAAATTTCCATAGCTCGACCTCATTGTTTAATAATCTTTTCAGCCATTTCAAGCAGAATAAGACAAAAACAACATTGTTTATCATCCACCAAGATAGTATATCATAGCTTGAATTTATTACGGATACGGTACGTAAGTAATTCTCATCACAGAATAACATTGTTTGGAGTGTGTTGCAGCTATGGAACGTTGGAACCAATAAAACCACACTCGTCAGATCTGAGAATTGAAATCATCGGCTTATTTTTTAAAGATCTGTTCACGATTTCCAGTAAAGTTTTACTTCAATTTAAAAGCACAATTTTATTTAGTAGTAATTATTAGTATCAATATTTCAAGCTATTATCAATAGATTCGCAATATCACTGTAGATCTTTATCCATCAACTTTTCAATAAACTGCAAGGTATCAACCGTTAGAACAGGCTCTAGTATTAGTTGGCCAATGTTTCCATTTTAATAAAGCCTTGAAGGATAAAACCAACAACAAAAATTCCGAATAACGTTTCAACAGGGTGAACTGAAGACTAGAACAATAAACAAAAAGTCAAGGGGCCCAAGGGTGCTTATATAAAAATATTTAAATTTATAAAATTAACATTTAAATTTAAAAATAAAAATAAATAATAGTTTTTAATAATTTAATAATTAATAATAATTAATTAAAATTAATATAAAATTAATTATCAATTAATAATTTAATAATTTTAGATAAATAATTTAAAATATTTTTTTTTTAATATTTTAATTTATAAAATTAATATTTAGTGTATTGTACATCTTATGAGTCACTGTCACCAACTGCTTCCACTGGGGAGTTCCAGAGAAACTTATCTAATAGTTTCACTGAATTCTTACCAGCAAAGTTAATCGAATAAGTTTCACTGCAGAGTTTTCCTGTTTTCGCAACAGACCCTATACAGCATTCAGTAGCAAAGAAGAGCTCAAAAGAGGATGTTGCTGCAGCTTTTATTATTTTTAAATTATTAATTAAAGTTTTATTCAAATTCATCAATTTTTAATTAAAGCTTTTATCGATTTTTATTTTTTATTAATTTATACAGTTGAATCCAACAAAGTATAATGTTAGGTCTATACAGAGCTTAATATTTCATACACAAAGGTAATTTGACGGTGGGTGTGATTGGGGATCCTACTCAAATTGAAAAAAACTACTTTACAAAGACTTTAAAAATCTGGTCCGCCATCTTGGATCCGCCATATTGAATGCAACTTCATTTTTTTAAACAGGAAGGTGGTCATGTGATACATGATTTCGATACAGAATTTCAAGAAAAAATGAATGGCGAAAACCGCACAGCGATATCTCAAACCGTTTAGAAGATATTCACACTATTCATCAATACCACTCATGTATTTAATTTCTGATTTGCATGGTACTGATTGATAATGTAAATATCTTCTGAACGGTTTGCGAAATCGATGTGCAGTTTTCACCATTCATTTTTCCTTGAAATTCCGTATCGAAATCATGTATCTCATGACCACCTTCCCATTTAAAAATAGAGTTGCATTCAAAATGGCGGATCCAAGATGGCGGACCAGATTTTTAAAGTCATAGTAAAGTAGTATTTTCAATTCGAGTAACATCACTAATCTCACCCACCTTGTGATCACTTCTTATTATGAGATACTAAGCCGTTCTCAGACTTTGTTCTCTCTTTTCTGCTTAGAATAGCATTGATTAATAATGTGAATATTTCCGAAACGGTTTGAGATATCGATATTCGGTTCCACCATTCATTTTTTCTTGAAATTCCCTATCGAAATCATGTATCGCACGACCACCTTCCTATTTAAAAAAATTGAGTTGCATTCAATATGGCGGACCAGATTTTTAAAGTCATTAAAAAGTACTTTTTTCAATTTGATCTCCAATCATTCCCACCGTCAAATTATCTTTGTGTATAAGATATTAAGCCGGTCTCGGACTTTTCACCCACCCTGTATGTAAATCATGATACACTATTAAGAGATTATTAGATAGTATGAAATTTAGAATAGAGTTTATTCCTTTTAGTAAACATCATAGACAGTACAGTTGGAAATTGCAGATAAATGATGATCTAAACTAAATTACAAATGTCAATTCCTGAAATTCTACCAACAAATATTATTTTTTATTTTCATATTCAATAAGAAATATGATATTTATAAATACAAATAATTGCACACTATTTCCTTATTAGCTAGAAATGAGAGAATTTGGATTTTTCTTTAGTTAAAATACTCAGGTATTCAACTAAGTATTTTATTCAAATCTATATAATTTATAATAGAGTATTTTATTCAAATACTCTATATAATGAATAGAGGATTTTCTGTCAGTGGATATTCCAATCTACTTTTGAAGCACCACTAATTTATCATCAATGTTCTCACATGAAGGGGAAGCTCGTTGAATATATCCTGAGAGATTAATTTTGAACTAATCCTAATTATGTTATGGGGAAAATCAATGTGATGTCTATTTCTTGTATTATGATGATTAATATTATCCCTAAATTATAACTATTTAAACAGATATTTCACTATAAATTATTATTTATAACGGATTATTATCATTATTATTATTGAAGCTTTCGGCCTGCAGTGAATATTGTACATTCTAATACCGGAAAATACAATGCAGATCAGAGATCATAATTTTTAGGATAGCTAGGAACCTCAAAAAAATTTATAGTACGGTTAAATTATTATGGCACAGTAATATTTTTCAAAGAATGAAGTGATTTGTGCAAATCCCTGGAAGTGGTGATTATTAGTGTTGAAAGTAAGATTTCAACTATATTAATTCAATATTTTTAATCTATAGTTTGAAATTTTACAATCATTCATCAGTTTCTTGAAAGCACCCCGAAATCTTGGATTTGATACCGAAATAATGTCAAAGAAATTTAGAATTTAGAATATGAAAAGAAATATTAAAACAATCCTTGTAATGGAAGAAGCCTACTGCAATAAGTTTTAAGATCATATCTAATCGTTTTTCGTTTTGCTTGTAATGTGTTTGGACACAAGTAAGCAGATAAAATCTTGAATAATATTGAATGAACAGTGAAAATGTTTAATCATAATAAAACCACTAGCTCACTCATAATGAATATAAACGATAATTCTCC
The DNA here is from genome assembly GCF_014356525.2 of Nilaparvata lugens. Lineage (NCBI taxonomy): Eukaryota > Metazoa > Arthropoda > Insecta > Hemiptera > Delphacidae > Nilaparvata > Nilaparvata lugens. The sequence continues at coordinate 82,438,253 of NC_052518.1, read as the reverse complement.
TAGAAGACTAATGGTTACAAGCTACAAGCAAATTATATTCAAATAAATATTAATGGTTTATTGAAGCTTAGTACTAATTAATTTCAATGGGACGCTCCAAAAAAGCATTCTTCCCTCTAGCTACTGGATATGATATTGAAATATTTTAAGGGGATGTTTCACAGAGACAAGTAGTGTTTTTGTACGATATTAGTGTCACAGAGACAATTTTCATAGGAACAAGTACTTTTATAAATGCCAGTCTCACAGGAAAAAGTTCCCACAGAGACAAGCAGTTTCATAGAGACAAGTCTCCGTCCAAACTAGTAGCTCTTTAAATGGCAGTGTTACCGAAGCAAGTTCTCGCTCACACAAGCAGTACAGTGTCGTAGAGACAAGTTAGCGAATGTAGGAAGAAGTTAGGCGTGTTGCCTACATCTGAACATGAAGGCATTCCATTATTATTTGTTCTAGTAAATTGAAAGTCTGCTGTTTTTTAATAGGTTGGTAACCTATTAGAATTAGAAGATAGATAAAATTATGAAGATAACTTAAATAAATAAATTGAGTTCTATGTAAATGTAATATATTTCTACCAAACTCCAAGATAACTATTCCAATATATCTAATGAGTATATATTAGACCTTCAACCCGAAAGAATAATCAATATGAATATGAAATGGAATATATAAAAGCCAAATAGCCTACCACTGACCTATTCATCACCGCTTCTTAAAAACCACATGGCCAAAACGGTTTTTCAAATTTGGTAAAAATGGTCAGTTGATGCCTTGGATGTGTGCTAAGGAATGGTTTTTAAATTATACCAAAAATACGTCCGAAATAGGTGTATTTCGAATTCCTAGCCAAAGGTTGAAATATGGATTTTTTGTTCAGTTGAGTGTCTGTAATGTAGAAATACATCTAGACTCCAGACTGTAATGTAGTCTAATGTAGTCTTTACTGTACTGTAGTCCACTGTAATGAAGTCTTTGGAGCCCAATCCATTGCTTTTGCAAGTTTGCACTTTATCGAAAAATAAGTTTCTACTTCCAAAAATGTCAACTGATTGTTCTTTTAATTACATTACATGTTACAAAAAAATCCTTTCCAGTTCAAAGTCCCCACATTTATTGTTACCTACGTTTGGTGGGTCTTTGAGTATTGCAAATGAAGAAAATACTTTATTTATTCTCATGGTTGAAAAATATTACACATTACTCACTATACACTCCATTATTAAAACACGATTATCACAGTTATTCACTCTCCACACTCCATTCTTACCGAAAAACCGAATCAAAACCGAAAAGACTTGATAGCTGGAATAACAATCTTGAATGATAATTAATTATTATAAATTTATTTGATAAACATCCAAATATCTCCATAGCAACCAATAACCACCTGAAAAATAATTATTATCTTATTATATATAAGCTAATCATCGTCTTCTTTTTCCGAGCTGCGGTCTCGAATTGTAAATTCAAATTGATAGTATTAACTTTAGGCAGTCACAGAGTAAAGCTGCGTCAACACCAATAGATTCTATAAATTCTATTAGATTGAACATAACTTATCATACACATGATGAACATATGTGTTTTTCAAGTGCCGTTCAATCTATAAGAATCTGTAAGGATTAAGTTATTAACATTTTGTTAATAACTTTGGTGTAAACGCAGCTTTAGATGCCAAGATTTATAATGGAGTTCCGAGTTACGAAGAATAATGTCAATGAAAAACTTCGTTTTCCTCATGAAATCTTTCCTACAAAAATTTTAACAGTTTGTTTTTCTACAAGCGTTTCTACATGTTACAAAATGAAAATCCCAGAGGGAAACGAAAAGTGCCACTTGATAATTCTCAAATCATCTTTTTAATCGTAGCTCTGATTCAACTGAGCAATAACTTTCTGAACTTACTGAGTTACTAAAGTAACATTTAAAATTATCATAAGCGCAATGGGAATGGGATTCCATCAATTCAGAATAAGTATTATAACTGTATTCATTTTTATAGGATTGAAGTAGTGCAACATTTAGATTAGCACACCTATAGATTTTATTTTTAACGAAGTAAGTTCATTACTTTCATATCAAAGTTCTACTTTTTCCATTATGATATAGTATATTGACGACGACTGCAAAACGATGTCTGGTAGCCCTGGTAATGTAATGAAATGTGATCGTATGGTTGATTGGAAGTCTCCAACCAGCCTGATCAGATTTCTTAGTGGGGCCATTGGCAAACATTTTAAAAAAGCCCTGATATTATAACAATGACTTTATCTCTAGCAGATAGCATTTCTAGTAGATGGCTGAATATTCTCGTTACCACATTGCAAAGGATGTTCAATGAGGTCTACTGTTATCTGGACTACTAGAGTATTGTAACTCCTAATGTCAGATTGAGTAAGAGCTTGAAATTTATTCCTATTTAGTGTACTCCATGTTCAATAATCTGCCACCTTATATTATAAGAAACTTGCCTCTAAATAAATCAAAAAACGCAGTAAATCTTATTCTGAATGAAGAATTATTCCGTGAATTCATTTTCAAATTGAAAATATGTGATATTCAGTGCTGTAAGTTTATAAATAATTTATGTTTTTTTTCAATGTATGACTTGATTTATTCAGTTGTAATGGGTGATGATAATATTATGACTTAATAAGACTGATTTGATGAATGATTACACTATTCATAAAATAACTACTAAGATGTTATGAATTGAATCGCTAATTTATTGCATAACAGACTATAAGCTGAATTCTTTAGACAAGGCCTAATCGCCTAATCTATAGTTTGTATTTATCGGTCAATATGTTTCTTATTTCTAGACGCCAGCTAAGAAAGGGGTTTCAATTTTCCTAGAATACGCACGTAATTGAAAAAAATCAAAATCAAACTGTTTATTCCTGAAAAACAAAAACACAATACATGTTATAGCAGCAATAAAACTCAAAATATACACAGAATTATAACATGACTATGAGCCTAGTAGCCTATGTTGATATTATAATGTATATAAAATATAATTTCTAAAAATACATGACCATGATCAACAAAACTGTGACTGTTAAATTAATAAACATTGATAGTTATTATTGCTGTTAACACAAATAACTGTTAAATAGGAGGAAGGTCCCCGCATGGGCTGTGCCTGTGCGCGGGGACCGAGTTGCATTGGATTTTGATCAAGTACTGCACCGTGTAATAGTTTATTATTATTTTTAAGAAGAAAAATAAACATACACATATATGTACACATATGCATGTATAGGCCTACACATACAAATGCATACCATACATATATATATATATATATATATATATATATATATATATATTATATATATATATATATAGAGAGAGAGAGAGAGAGAGAGAGAGAGAGAGAGAGAGAGAGAGAGAGAGAGAGAGAGAGATAGAATATAAGGATAATGTATGTTTTTCAAAAAATGTTTATATGTTTATATGTTACGCATTCACGGTGAAATGCGGTAATAGATTTTCATGAAATTTGACAGGTATGTTCCTTTTTAAATATACAAGGTTTATGGAAATTTTGAATTTCAAGAATAATATAAAAGGGAAAAGGAGCCTCCTTCATACGCCAATATTAACGTAAAATCAGACTATAGAATTATTCATCATAAATCAGCTGTCGAGTGGATTATAAATTGCATGCCATGACGCATGCAATTCAATATCTCAATGTAACTTGGTAAAAAATCAGCAGCTGTGTAGACTATTAATTGCATACCTCATTGAATGCATTATTAAATGAACTATTGATTGCGTGCAATAACGCAAGCAATTAATAACTAAAATAACATAGTATTGTCTCTCGAAATTTCTCTGCTTTGAAATTTCTCGGGCTGTCCTGTTCCCAGTAAGTCTTGAAGGAGATTAGCTTTTGATGTTAGCATTTTTGATACACCATCCCCAACAGGGATTAGCCGTTTTCACACCGATATCTCGCCGACACGACATACAGACAGGATTTACTCTGATGGACAGTATAAGAGGAGGCTGCGCTTTATAACTGCGCGAGTTCTACTGTTCACAGAACTACTAGTTCAAATGCTAATGAATTAATTATTATTATTAAACGAAAATCCAAATTAAATGCTGTAATTCACCCCGAAGACTTCTGCTACTGCAAATATTGACAACAGGGTAAACAGCTTGATGAAAATTCGATGAGCGCTACTATTCAAAAAAAAAAATTTGTCAGCCCGGGAATCGAACCCAGTACCTCCTAATTGCCGGTCAGGAATGCTTACCCTTACACCAAACTGACAATCTCTGGATAGCAGCGCTCATTTTATACAAATCCATAGTGGCCAGCCAGTCTACAGATGGAAATTACTGAGATATTGCAATTATTCAAATGCTAATGAATTTTTTGTTGTGTAGTTGAGAAGTTGATATTGTGGTAATTATTCATATTGGATGAAAAAGACTAAGAAATTGTCAAAAAACCACACATTTATTGATACTTAGAAAAAGTATACAATTTAGTATCAATAAATCTGTGTTTTTTGACAATTTCTTAGGCTAATGAATTAATTATTATTATTAATCGAAAATCCAAACTAAATATCAATAATAAATTATAGATCAAATTAAATCCCTGTTGTCAATATTTAAGTCTTCGGGGTGAATTACAGCATCTAATTTGGATTTTCGTTTAATTAATAATAAATTCATCAGCATTTGAATGATTGCAATATCTCAGTAATTTCCAGATGGCTATTGAAACATTATTGATCTAACTAAAGCATAATATTAGTGTCAAAAACCGAAATCTGCGTTTCAGATCATTATCATTATTTGTCCCCTTATGCGACACTCGCGACACTCATAGGTATATATATATATACCTTTTGTTCTAATAAATATTGGATGTCATCTGTTTTTTAATATATATATATATATATATATATATTAAAAAACAGATGACATCCAATATTTATTAGAACAAATGGAATGCCTTCATCTTCATGTGTAGGCAACACACCACACCAACTTGTTCCTGTAAGACTGACCTTGTCTTGTCTCTGTAACGCTCCCACTTGTTCGAATGGGACTTTATCCATCTACTTGTTCCAGTGACACTACTTGTTCGAATGAGACTTTTCTTCTCTACTTGTTCCAGTGAGACTCTACTTGTCTCTGTGAGACTCAGCTTGTCTCTGTGGGAACTTGTTCCTGTGAGAATGCCATTTATAGAAGTACTTGTTCCTAAGAAACTTGTTCTGTGACACTTGTCTCTGTGAGAGCTTGTCTCTGTGATACGGACCCTATTTTAAAGATTATTCTGATCAGAATATCAGCCTGTTTAAAAATACAGTACATAGTAAAACACTAAACATTAAAATACAGTTTTTGTAATTTGTGGCCTGCCAAAACAGTCCTTGCGTGTGTTATAGAAATAGTGATAATGGAAGTGGGTTTCAAATTAAATTCAACTCAAGTACACTTTGCAGCTGATAATAATAGTCAGTTAAATATGTTAGTAGAAAATAAAGACGAACTAAGTGAAAAATACCAACTTGAAGCGATTACAGTTATTAGCCTATCTATTGAAAGTATTGACACTTGCAAAGAACCTACAACTTTCTTTGCAAGAGTCATTACTTTATACAATAAAAGAAGAACAAATATATAATTAATTTAAAGATAGGACAGATGGAATTTAGAGGGTCATATAAAACCCCATTTAGCAAAGAGCAAAGACAATATTAAAAGTTTCAACATTTGGAATTCGATAAAAATCTCATTAAAAACAGACCTACAGTAATATTTTTTATTCCATTGAAAACAAATAATTAATAAACCTGAAATACATGTTTATATTTCTACAAGTTTCTACATTGTACATCTGGAGCACATAATAAATCTGATCTATTGTAATCTACATAATAATCTATTAGGCTCATTCATAAAAACCAATATCATCAAGATCACGATGAGTGAATATACCATTGGTATTCAACCAAATAAAACGCAATTGGTGATTTGACAGACATGCATTACTGATTTGTATTTGAAATAAAATTTTAAATTTTAAAATAAGGTATAAAATTCAAGTTTTGTGATCTTGATGATATTGGTTTTTATGAATGAGCCTAATAGATTCTTATGTAGATTACAATAGATCAGATTTATTATGTGCTCCAGATGTACAATGTAGAAACTTGTAGAAATATAAACCCTGTGCTTGCTGAAAAGCAAGCTATAGTGAGGTCCACGTTATAATGGCAGTGGAGAAAGATGGAAGAACACCGTTGCCGATTATATGCATTTCCACTGCCTTCTATGCAAAATAGCTGATACCGGTATATCTGATGTAATATTAACTGATCATACTTATTCAAAATAAAAAATTGTATTTTATTCGCCAAGAAAATATATTTTTCAATGATGAAATGAAAAATTTACATAATTCAGATCAAATATTTTGATTATATTTCTACATTATTGACAAACGATCTGGCAACTTTGCGGAGCTAGAAAAAGAAAGTGCTATTCGCTTTGTCGAATAGTATATTCATATCGTACGGCTTTTATTGGTGGGGAGTTCCAGACGGAAGTTCCACCTCGCCTGAACATATGATTTAAGCCTTCAATGGGCCTTTGCCGAAAGGATAGCAATACCAAAATTAATCAAGTACCACCATTATAACCTGGACCTCACTATACTAACGACTCTCAAGTTAATATTGATATTACACACTAAAATAATAAGATTGAATCAAAAAGAACGATCGACATAAGTCAAACGATAAGTCAATCGTCGAACGATTCTAAGGAAAATATTTTTCAAATTCGAAACTTTTTTTCTGAGTGTGATGCCCACATGAGCTCTATGCTTGTGCGTGGGTAATGAGACGGATGATAATGAGAGATGAATTGACCTAAACTTAATCTAGAATCCATAATACTTTTGTATGCATTTTGGGTCATCAATCACTCAATACTACTCAATTGGTCCAGAGCTGGCAAGCAGTCCACAATAACATATTTATGAATGAGCGCCTAGAATTAAAATTTTGGTTCTAGTCCACCGATAATATTAATCAACAATATATTCGTAAAATAAATTAATAAAGCAGTAAATGAAATACTTAAAGCAAATAAAAATACTTTCTTATTCTATTAATACAATAAATAGACTATATACTTTTATACTATTAATTATACAGTAAATTGAGTACTTGTACATGATTTATTATTGGATTTATAGGCTACTTTGCCTAATACTAAGTCAATACTAATAAGACTATCAAATACTTGATGCATAATAATAATAATAATAATAATATAATAATAATAATAATAATAATAACAATAATAATAATAATAATAATAATAATAATAATAATAATAATAATAATAATATCGAGTGACATGGCTGGCTCAGGTCTGGTGTCAGAGTTTTCAGGTCGCAATTGATCAATTTCAGGGCCTCTGACATGACCTAACGACTGCTTTTTAGGCAGCCGGGACCGACGGCTTAACGTGTCCATCCGAAACACGGGAGTGGCCCGAGAAAACCTTATGCATAATAAAACCTTTTATAGTACAAGGTTCCTTTCAGATTAGAACTGGAATTCCTTTAAACTCTGTATCTATGTGTGTTTAAAATTGGGATGTATATTATTGAGTACTTGCTTTTCATAGTCTTCAAGACGTAATAAGAAAAGAAAGATTAATAGCTGTGTAAATCTAACAAGTTGTTAACATGTTAATGTTCCAAAGAAGAATTTCTTATATTATGATTTCCATTGTTTCAAATGATACTTACATTGAACGTACCGCTTGAAATACCACTGGGTAGTCCTTCCTCGTCAGATGTTTTTTGCATAAGAGCCTGAAAAAATCACCATAAATATTCATGTTATTGTATCATTCCTATTACAATTCGAATTACCCAAATATTTTTATAGATAAGAATTTGAAGAATATTTCAATTAATATTGAAATATTATAATATTAAATATTATTAAAATATTGAATATTTATTAATTTTAATAAATTTCACAGATCTGTATTTGCCTTTTAAATCCAACAATTATTGTATACAGACATTTTTCAAGTTAATATGACATGAGATCATTCATGAGAAGAACATAATTTTCATAGAACATAGACATAATTTTCATTCTATAATATGAGTATGTTGCAGTTCTATAATATGAATGAAATGATTGTGTTTTTCAAATTTCAAAGTTTTGTTCACTTGTATCCACTTTAAACAGATATAATACAAGGTACAAGCACATACCATCCCTCGACACAAGCTTCGCTTGAAAATAAATGAGAGAATGAATTGACATACTTTCTAAACGTTCTACATAAATTTTTACTCTAGGTACCGTACGCGTAAATCTTTACACACAAGAACCAATCAGAGAAGCCTTATTTTCGGGAAAGCATTCTGATTGGTTCTCGTGAAATTAATCTCGAATAAAATTTAACCAGCTTTTGAGCAACAGGGCCTCAGTATGGTAACTCAGAAACGGGCGTAGTGTAACACCCATTTGCGAGTGCTCGCAAATACGCAGCGCAGCGCGGAAACTCAGTGTAACGGTACCTTTATAAATTTAAATAGAAACTGTTTTTCCTTATCACAGTTTTCTTTCACGCCCCGCGTGAACAACACAAGCATTGTTTGAATATAAATACTATTAATATTATTAAAAGTACACATTAATGTTGTAAAAAATTTGATTTCTTCCCAATAAAACCGTATAATCAATAAATGAATTTCATTGATGAACAAAACTCTATAATATAAACCCAGATATGGGAGAATAGATATGAGAATTGACACATGGATGACGGCTAGACTAAACAAAGTTTTCTTCAATCATCATCACAGCAGGCAAATATTTAATCCATGATTCACATCTTATCTCTCAAATTGAGAGATCTATACACTAAATGGTTTTTATTGAAGTTGAAGTGATGATGATAAAAATCAAGAGTCTATCTGGTTTATCTAGACACTTCTGGTCCAGAATGTCAATGGAAGATCCAAAAACAGAACCGAACAGAACAATAGTGGAATGAGTTTTTAAGTTGGTCAATATGATTGATAAGCACATCTTAGGAAACAATATTATAATTTTTTCTACACAAATACAAAAAAATATTGAGCTTGACTTGGATGAACTATGCCTTTTCTCCGGTGATTATTTCAAAAGAAGGTACATGAGTGGTTAATTTTAAGATTATGACTACACTGAATAGTAAGAGAACAAAATAAGATTGTGCTTCATCAATTAATAATTAGTTGAATACAAATTGATGTTATAATAACTTCTATACTTCTATATAAACTATAGGAACTTCTAAATAATTGAAAAACACAATTCAAGTTGGCAAATCCACTTTTATGAATCTAATTGCAGGAGTGTTCAAACCAACACATCTTCAGCTATACTGATGAATGAAAGGACGGGTGAGTAAAGGTGAGGATGTACCTGTTGGATTCAACACGAAATTGAAGTCGTCCAATTAGGTTGATGAAAGTGGATTTGCCATGGATTTGATTGACACAGACTGATACTGTACAGTGTTTTTTCAATAATTAATAATTGATTCTATGAAGGCGGTTAAACCACACTATAACCTATTCCTTAATTCAGTGCTCCAGCCTTTTTATTCCCATCTCTTTCCAATTTTTCAAACATAGCTCACCGCTCTAATCTATAAAAATAGTAAATTATCATTGTTATACAAGATAATTTTATTGAATATTGCAGTGTTTCTTCACAGAATAATGATATTCTGTTCAGTTTCCATGATATATGGAACAGAAAGTAAGAGAAAAAAGGAAATTATAAGTCTGTTTTACAAACATATTTCAGTATTACTCACATTATTTCATACTGTAGCCTACTATACATTTACTGTATTGTTTCAGGGGGAAACAATCTTACTGCTCAGGATGGATTGTTTGTTTCAACAGAAATGAAGATGAAGAAAGAAAAATATCTAATATCTCCATTTATAAAAAATGTATTTGATTTTTCGAACGATTCGAAGACTGCGGTCAATTTAATAACATTTAAAACGTTCTATCATTCATGGCATAGAGGCAATGAGGACTTCTACTTCTCCAATGTCACGGAGCAAGAGGTCTTCTTGGCTGTTCATCGAGTGAAGAGTAACGCTGTTGGTGCAGACGGTATCCCAATCAAGTTCATCAAAATTATCCTTCCTTTTATTCTCCCATTTCTCACCCATTTGATCAATACCTCACTTTTAACGTCCGTTTTTCCTAATGACTGGAAGCTATCCATAGTGATTCCCTTGAACAAGATCCCTAACCCTCTCTCTCCATCTGATTACAGGCCTATAAGCTTATTGTCCGTTTTGTCCAAGGTTCTGGAAATTATCGTTCACTCCCAATTAAGCTCATTTATCCATGGTTCTGGATTGATTGGTGACTTTCAATCGGGGTTCCGTAGTGGTCATAGCACCACCTCTGCACTCCTGAGAGTCACTGACGACATTCGTAGGGCTATGGATGGTAGAGAGTTAACAGTTCTAGTCCTAATAGATTTTAGTAAGGCATTCGATAGCATTTTCCATCCTACTTTACTTTATAAACTCAGAAACTTAGGTTTTTCCAACTCCACTGTGGCATGGGTGAGGTCCTATCTCCAAGGTCGGTGTCAGTGTGTGAGAGTCGGGGATGCCTCTTCACGGTGGCGTGAAGTGAACAGAGGAGTTCCTCAGGGTTCGGTATTGGGTCCTCTGCTGTTCAGCATCTACATAAGTGACGTGACAAGCACTCTACTTACGACCAGACATCACCTGTATGCCGACGACTTGCAAATATACCGGCACTGCAAGAAAAATGACTTCGACATCGCAGTTGATGAAGTTAATGCTGACTTGACTCGTTTGGTACGATGGACTGAGAATAATGGACTAAAAATTAACGAGACTAAATCAAAATCAATAGTGATAGGTTATTCAAGACTTTTAAACACACTTGACATAACTAACGGACCATTTATAAAATTGAATAACATACAATTGCAATACAGTTCTGACGTGAAAAATCTAGGACTTACAATGACAAGGACTCTTGACTGGACCAGCCACGTGACTGAGACTTGTAACAGGGTAATTGGGGGGATCATGACATTGAAGAGGATCTCTGACTTCATTCCCTTTTCAACGAAGGTTATGTTGGTCAAGACTCTGATCTTCCCGATCTTCAACTACTGTGACATTGTGACTCTTGACATGACCGTTCAACTTCTGCAGAGGATGCAGCGTGCACATAATTACTGTGTTCGCTTTATCTTTAACCTGAGACGTGACGACCATGTAACTGAATATTTTAACAGACTTGAACTCATGAAGCTGCGTGAGAGTAGATCACATCATGCTTTGTGCTTCCTCTTTAAGATATTGAAAACTAGAACCCCTAAGTATCTGGCAGTAGAGTACCGTTACTTGGGTGATTTTGGTCGTGGAGGAACGCGGCATGGATCCCATCTGCTGGCTGTCCCAACACATAGGACTGTTATGTACAACAAGTCGTTCCTTGTGACAGCCTGTAGTTTGTGGAATTCTCTGCCTGCTGAGCTAAGGCTTGTTGAGGGACATCGTCGGTTCGGCGCGGCTGTCTTGCGGTGGATCAGAGCTGGTGGACTCGGCTGGAATGTTCACTGAACCTTAACGTGTGTGTTGTGTGTGTGTGTGTGTGTGTGTGTGTGTGTGTGTGTGTGTGTATGTGTGTCCTTTCTTCCTTCTTTAATTTATTCCTCTCTTTCCTCTTTTCTACTTCTATCGAAATGATCTATGGATTTTGAACTGACGTTTCTTCCGTTTTCACTTTCCACTTTCTTCTTTCTTCTTATTGTATTCTTTTCACTGATTCAAATTAGAAAGAAATTTTAATTTTGTTTTCTTTCTTTCATTCGCTATTTGGAAGTTTTTTATTATTTTGTAAAATTAGTTTTTTTTTTTTTTTTTATCTTATAATCTTTGTTGTACAGTGTTTTAGTTTTACTTAGAATTGTATTGGAGGGTTAAGTGTAAGAGAGGGCCGGCTGCGCCCTAACTTCGCCCTCCTAGGTTTTTTAATAAAGGCAGTCAATCAATCAATCAATCAATCAATCAATCATAGACATAACATAGCTATGTTATATATAACAATAAATAGGCCCAAACTTCTCTTGATCTGAAATCAACTGCATTTGAAGCAAACATTATTATGCTATTGAAACACAGCACAGGAAAAAAGTCAACAGGCTGTAACAGATTTTGATAATGTTTTTCATATGCGAAATAAAAATAAATCACCAGACAACGTCGATTTCAGGACCTACAGGCTAGGTACTTTAGAATATCAGAATAGCATTGAGACGTCTCTGATCGAATACTGATTCGTCGACCCAAATACAGACCCTCGAGGTCCATATGGGCGATTAACAAACGTTTGTAATTTATATGTTTGTTTTGTTGAATAAATAATTTGAATTTGAAAGTGTATATGGGAAACTGGTCACATACGGCCATATCCAAGGGAAGTGCTTTAGAGATCTTATTAGATACGCACGGTTGGTACAGCTTGAACTGTGAACTTTTACGCAGTTGAAGGGTTAAAATATCAACTTATATAATAATATCGAGTGACCTGGCTGACTCAGGTAGGTCATAATCATAATCAAAGTCAACTTAATCATAATCTGTGTATTCATATTCAGCCACGATGACACAGCTGCTCAAATAAGTCATCATTTCCAAGTATAAAACCTACATTCATACTTTAGTACATTAGTATTAGAGTACTAAACCTACATTACGCATCGCTCTATGACACAATGCAGCTGGGAGAATTCACCATCACGTTCTCCATTCATACATCCAATCATTGGAATGGAATGGCTGTGCAACAAGCTTAAAACAACTTTTTACTTGTGATATTTTTACAAGTTTTTCTATTTGTATACTATCATGCTATCAAAACAAAATTGTTTTTTCAGGATTTTTTCCGATCATTACTTTTTGAGATGAATGCCAAAAGTATAAATTTTTGGGACAGATCATTTCAAATTTGGTAAGAGAGAAAGAGAAGTTTTGAGAATAAATTCTTCATGATATGGATTGAATAAAGCCAAAATTTCCTAAAAATATCAATTTTTGTAAAAGTTATTCCATTTACAAAAATAACTCAACTAAAAGTTTTCTTGGTTATTTTTTGTAAATGGAATAACTTATTCAAAAAATTATATTTTCAGAAAATTTTCGTTTTATTCAATCGAAAATACCATGAAGAATTCATCCTCATAATTTCATGAATTTATCTCTAACTGAATTTGAAATTATCTGTCCCAAAAATTTAAACTTCAGGCACTGATACCTCAAAAATTAATGATCGGAAAAATGTTTTCCTGAGAAAACATTTTCATTTTGATAGCTAGATAGTATACAATTCGAAAAATTATGAAGAATTTCACCAGTAAAAAGTATTTTTTCCTGTTGCAAAGCCTCAATATAAAATGATAAACCTGTGTTATAAGCTCTATCATGGTAATTTTCACCAACCTTTTCAAATAATTTAGGTGATGTTCTAGTTGAGCTGAAAGCAATTTGCTGCAACGTGTTTAGATCTACAATCAATTTCGTCCGAAAACAAATTCATACTAGAGACTTTATAACGTTAATTTCACTGTAAGCCAATTCTCCGTAAGCTGTATTAATGTTATAATAAACCCCAATAGGGCAACAATGGATCTTGAATTACCTTTAATTAAATTCCTCTATAACAATACCTGCAGGGTCGAGATTTAAAGAGTTTCTCATTTCTTGACATCATCAGCAGCATTTTCAATATTCAAGTTATAACTAATTTTTCATGGTGGAAGTCATCTGTATTTTACATCAAATTTTATTACTGATGAAAATTTCTTTTACTGATGATTTTTATGTTACAAATGAAGTGAACAATAAAATTGATTTGATTTTTCATTTTTTACGTTATCAATATTATAGAGAAGGCAGAATGGGCAACTACCAAATCGTCCAAAAAATATTCTTGAATGGAATAAAATGGTCTTCCCTTAAGCCCCTTGAAGTCCCTTGAACTTGATTATTCAGTTGAATGCTGGTTGGTGCAACCTTTTCAAATCCTCAGGTATTGTATTGCGAATCCGCTAGGTCAATGTTGGAAATGCATCACGGGTCTTCTAGGGTATTTGTCTGTCAAACGGCGGTACCGTACGGCACATCTTGAAGACCTCGGTTTGTAGTGTTCTGACCACGGAAGCCATTCATTGTATTAAAGATTCTAAGATTTTCTCGCATAAACACAGCACACAAGTACCGTACTATATTATAATGTATGTATGGTCATTGTATCTGTAGACTGGAAGAGAGGTCTGCAATGACACAAGTCACACCTGAGGGTGATAATACGAACTATCATAAGTACAAACATATCTTCACATGCAGAAGCATGACCCCACAGCAGCAGTCCCCCATAGCTCAGGATGCTTTGGGAAAGAGCATGAGACCACTACACCACTAGTATGTAGGACCTGCTCACAAACTGTGTCAACTTCCTTAATATTATGTGACTCTTGATAGCGTCTTACAAATGCCCTCAATTGGCACTCTCAGGTAAGCTTTGGAACGATGATGAATCCAAAGAGAGGAAAACTGTGAGTGCTGGGATGGCACGCTATGGCAGTCACCAGTAACTTTACCATAAAACCTTATGGCAATGTAAAAATCAACAGCAAAATCAAGAATACATTTATTTATTAAACACGATTTCCACTGGTCAGCCAAGTTTGACTGGATTGATTGCTATGAGTAGGGAATGTTCATTCAGTAAGTACCCAATGACACAAGAACGATCATTTTCAACCTTAAAGATTGAGCTATGATGGTACAAGCACTCCAATTTCAAATGCTTTTCATAATGTAATTTTTTCAATCTATTTATCTCTTACTCAAGAAATTGGATGGAACATTTAATTCAAAAATTGGCAGATTCGTCTCAAGCTGGAACGCTTGTAAGACTCAAGTGTCTTTCAACTGTCAGTTCATGAACAAAATTATTCTATTAAAGTGAAAATTGAAAGTGTCATCTAACTTAATACTTTGAAGTAATTTTAAATTATACTCACTTTTGTCAACATGTCTGTTGGAGAAAGCTCGAGTTCCGTTGCCTTAACCTGCAGACGATTTGAGGTTGTCTTCATTGCACTACCACGACTGTTGTTGGTACTGTGTGATATTCCCATTCTGAAGATTTATATTGATTCGAGTTTTGGATACGGAAATTCTAAAAGATCATATTATTTTGAAAGCTTTCCTATCTTGAGTAAAATCTGAATTTAAAACTAAAGGAAGATAAGCTGAGGCATAGGCACAGGGAACATGGGACAAGAGGAGTAACCCTAGTTGATGGTGCTGGTATTACTGAAGAGTGAAGATGAAGAAGTGAAGATGAAAGCACTGAAAGCTCCAAGCTGATCGGAAGAGAAGTTCTCAGAAAAGAGATTGCAGCCAACCTGAAGGCTATTTATTTATCTGGAATGAAATTCTGCAATAACTCGATATATTGATGAATGAAGTCAAATCCGAACAGATTTTATCAAAGTGAACCACTTTTGAGGTCAAATAAACATATTGACAATGTATTTTTGCACCGATCATTTTTGTAGTGGCAGACCTGTAGAGCGGCTTATTCAAACTGAGATGAAGTGCAAATTTAATATTCAGCAATAAGGTCTGCTGAATTATTCAAAGAAGAAGTCCACTTATTTTATTCGTTTCAATATCCTCAGTTTTGATGCTTATGTTATTCTAATGAAAAATAATCATGATGAATAATCATTTCTTCATTGATCCAAGAGGTTGATATTATGTAAAAAACTGTTTTTCATGTAGGCCTATTGGAATCTGGAGAAAGATAAATATTATGTAGAATCATTTCTGTAGGATAAATATCCACATTGTATGTAAAAATTTTGTAATCAATATTAATCCACAATCCTCAAACCGCATAATTATTATTTCATAATATATTCATTTTCACTTTTCAGGTACGATAATAGCCTACTGTGTATTCCTCATTCTTTACTTACTTTAAATTTATAATATATTCCTCATATATACAGGTAATATATAATATATTCCGCATAATTAAATTCATTTTCACTATTGAGATAATAATTTCCTACCGCGAGGTGACTTTGTTCCACCTCTGTTATCCGAAATCGATGTTCAACATCAATACGTACAGTATAGTAGTCCTAAGCATTATCGAGGTTCTGCATCGATATCTTGTCGACTCTCGATATATTAGTTGAACTATCAACATAAAACCAATCTTCCTGTTGCATTCTGTGATTTCGTTGTCAGAAAACTTCAAATTGGAAAACCCAAACCCATTTCTAAAAGACTATATCAGTGAGTACGGTACTCTTTTTTTACCTTTCTATTGTATTTCAATACAATCAATATTTTTTCAATTGATATATTTTTAAAAGTTAAATACAATAATGTCACTATTTTAGGTTTAACTTGGGGCTACTTTGTCACAGTAAAATTTATGATAACATTTTTTATAAAATTATTATAGACTTATTATTATGCAAAATGCAGAATATGATAAATATTATGTATTCTATCCAATAAAACGAAATATACACCCTGCTTAAAATTAATATACGTTCTGAATATACATTTGTAGCAGATTATGCAGCTGCAGCCAACATGCCTCGACGCTACAATAGATCTTTGGGCAGCAGCAACTGAAATAATATGTTTTAATAAATAATTCGTGATTTTTTGAAGTGGATTTGATTTGTTTTGAAAGTTAACAGTTTGTTTCACTTTGAGTCTAACTCTTGAAAATGAAATTTGAATCCATATATTTTTCAAAGTAGGAGACAAAGTCACCTCAACCCCTGGTTGACATTGTCTCTTATTTTCAAATAAATATATCTGTATTTAAGTGAAGAAAAAAATTAACTTTTTATAATCAAAAATACACTTCAAACATTGCAGAGTACGCTACAATAAAAAATATTTCTAGTGATTTCTTTAAACTTTGATATTGATTGCAAGCTATTTAAAATTTTAACTCCCAAAAAGATTGGTACAAATAAGTCACTCCGTCTTACCGGTACCTTTATTACTCATGTATTACCTATTCAATAGCTCAAGAAACAACTTCTCCTCATTACAAATCTCAATAGAACAACATTGATTATAGCGATAACTTTACAGTAGGTTTTACCAATCTCATGAATTTTTAATAAGTCTTATATTTTTTACATTCAGAGAATAGAATATAGTATGTTTTTTGGGTAAATAATCAATGTTTATAGAATCCAGTAAATATCATTAAAATATATTTAAAATTATATTTTATAAAATTACGGCACTATATATCAGCTTCAATATCAATATATTCATCATATTGAATAATCTACATCCAATTTAAATCCGTACCATTTTTTTATATAGTCTACAATTAAATAAAAAGACTAAGAAATTGTCAAGAACCACAGATTTATTGATAGTTAGAAATACCTGTTTCGGTTGTTACAAAATTGTCAATCTCGGATCAAAGATTGACAATGATTTGATCCGAGATTGACAATGGTGTAACAACCGAAACCGGTCTTTCTAACTATCAATAAATCTGTGGTTTTTGACAATTTCTTTGTCTTTTTATTTAATATGAATAATTACCACAATATCAACTTCTCAACTACACAAAAAGTGATAGTCTACACAATTCTTCCATCAGAGTATAAGCTGCTTTATAACTCCTAATCTTCCCTATAGGCTAGTGTTTAGGTTTTTGTGTAAATAGCTTGTAGATTTTGAGAGACTTGAAAAATATTTGTCTCACCCCCACCCCCCACTCAACTAACAATAAGATACTTTGTGGTGCAGGAAAAACAAATCCTTTTTGAATAGTTTTTTTTTAATTTATCAATTCATTAATTCTTTATATCGTAGGCTACCGTGTACACAGTACACTGTACTGTAGACTACTCATGTTGCTATAACCTGTTAATCAGTCTCCAGATACGTGTCATGATCGAGGTACATTTTCATGAAATATATAGTACAGAGTACTATATCTGATATAGTAGTAATCTAATCATATACAGAGTGTCCCACCAAGGTTGTAACAGCCGTTGACCATAGATTATGCTCGAAATTTCTGACGAAAAATGTTCAGTAAACTTTTTTACTATCGACCTTAGTTTTCGAGATATTTTCAGAATATGCCTACTTCCGGTCATTAAACTCATTATACTCAATAACTCGAAAACTACTGGTCGAATTTCAATTTCAAGGGTATTGTTGGAAAGATAAAAACATTTCTAACAAGATTAATGTACCTAATTTAATTTGTTGTTATATATTTTGTAGTTTTTTATTAGGGCTTGAACTTGAAAAAATGCTATTCTTCAAATTCAAAGTCAAATTTCAAACCGTTTTTCTCCGGGTGATTATAAAGGTTTCAATATTTCAAAAACTTGTCCATTTCATAAGCTTTTGAATGAGTATAAATTCGAAAAGGTAAGTTCCATGATAAAGTGTTCAAAACTTCTAATATATGGGATGAAAACCTTCAAAATGAGGAAATTCACAAACAGCATGCATCAAGTGATGATCCAAAGGGTGAAATCACCTGATTATTGCATTATTTTCTGTAGTATATAGCCTAAATCCTATATATTAATCATACGACACTTTTACAAGATCCAACAACATTTATTCATAATAATTCAAAGTAGATGAATGACAATCAAAAAAATTGATGACAATCATTCAGATGGTAATCTAGTTACATATTATGCTCACTGCTTACAGGAATTCAAAATAGCCTCCATTACTGTTTATGCATCTTTTGCTGCCGTTCATCAAGCTTCGAGTTGCCCGTCTCACTTCGTTGGGCCATGTCTTCATTACTTTAAACGTCAATCGAATTCTGAGTTCTGAGAATCAGTTCCTTTCTGTGGTCTCTACAGGTTCTCTGTAAACTTCACTTTCCACAACCCCACAGAAGTAGAAGACAATTGCAGCAAGATCAGGTGAGCGTGTTGGCCAACTTACGGCTCCACCTCGGCCAATTCACCACCCAGCATAATTGTTATCAAGCCACCCACAAACGTTTCTAGCATAATGAGGGAGGCAGCCATCCAACTAGAGCCACATATTCTGCCTCAAATTGAGAGGCACGCCTTTCATCAATTCGTGAAGCTCATTGGCCAGAAAGTCCATAAAAACTTCACCATTTATTCTTGCAGGGAAAATGAAAGGTCCATGTATATGTGTATTGTGGAAATTTACAGCACCAGTTCTCATGAATGTTCTTTTATATGTGATCCGTCTATAAAATTTTTGAAACACAATCTTGTGCTAAGAGCCAACGGCAAAACTGCATCCTTAAAACAGTATCAGGTTCATTCAACTCTTGAACTGGGGTATCATGAAATGGTCGGAAGCTATTGTTCTTCAATATTCTTTGAACATATCATTCTTGAAACATCCAATCCCAGCTGACCGCCGGATGCAGGATCAAGGATTCTGCTCGAAATACTTTAAAATAAGTATTTATTACATTATATTCATTCTCAAAAGCTTCAGAAATTAAGACTGGCCTTTCCTACCTTGAAACTGATCCTAGACCCTCACCATCTTGACATCGTCATTTCGTCAATCTTAAAGACGTGTTATGAGATTGGTGTTTTCGGTCAGGAAAACGTCTCCTGTATACACTCTCTGCCTCTCCTGAATTGCATCCACACTCTCCATACACCAATAACATGTTCAAGTACTGAATCAAGGTAAATTTCATGATAATGAACACGAACACTTCTCTACTAGCCAAAGTTGACACATATCATGCCAATTAACTGGAAAGCACACTGTAAACTATACTGAAGATAGGCTGAAATATACACTTCTTGTTATTTTATTCAGGATTTATGGTACAGGAAATAATGTAAGTTATTGAAAAAGTCATATCATTGTAGAATGTTGAAATTTTGATTGAAACTTATGAATATTGTCAGAGAGAAATCAGGTGATTTCACCCTTAGGATCACCACTTGATGCATATGCTGTTTGTGAATTTCCTCATTTTGAAGGTGCTCGTTCCAGATATTAGCAGTTTTGAACACTTTATCATGGAACTTACCTTTTCGAATTTATACTCATTCGAAAGCTTATGAAAAGGAAAAGTTTTTTGAAATATTGAAACTTCTATAATTACCAGGCGAAAAATCGAGAAAAAACTGTTTGAAATTTGACTTTGAATTTGAAGAATAACATTTTTCAAGTTTAAGCCCTAATAAAAAACTACAAAATATCTAACAGCGAATAAAATTTCATTTATCTTGTGAGAAATGTTTTTCTCTTCCCAACAATACCCTTGAGAAATGTTTTTCTCTTCCCAACAATACCCTTGAAATTGAAATTTGACCAATAGTTTTCGAGTTATCGAGTATTTAATGCCCGGAAGTAGTCATATTCTGAAAATATCGAAAAATCGATATATCTCGAAAACTAAGTTCGATAGGAATAAAGTTTACTGAACATTTTTTGTCAGAAATGTTGTGAAGAATCTATGGTCAACGGCTGTTACAACCTTGGTGGGACATTGTATAATTTAGCCTACTCAAGAAAATTGAGTCGTAATTTGGGGGCGTTTGCGAAATTCTGCACAAAAATTACTCAGGTTGACCTGTGTAATAAATTTTAAGTTTAACAAAAGTTTATTGAAACCACTTTTGTACAGGTCCTCGAGGGCTTGACTAATACTGATTCTTTGTTCATTTCCCCCCTTCTTTTTTGTTATTAATTATATTATGTTATTATATAATCTTGGAAATAATTAAGAATTTTTTAGGTACTATGGAGTAATATGTCTTTTATTTGATTTTTTCATAGTATTGTAGTCATATTCCACATTTTTTTGTATAATATTCTAAATCTTAATAGCGTTTCAATTTTATATTCCTACTTTTTTGTATTCTACTTATTTATAATGAATAATTGTAATTATTGTGTTATCGATGCAATTTTTGGGTGAAATCATGTTTGTTTCCATAATTTAATAAATGAGAAAAAGTTGGAAAAAGCAAACAAGAGTTCTGGAAAATCGTAATGATTTAATGTTGCAAATATTTAATAAAATTACTGTTGTATTCCTTGAACATTTGTAAAGCCCCTCATGAGCGTTTGAGCTTCTTCCATTTCTAAGCGCAACCTGTAAATCAAATATTAATCCATCTACTGAGAATTTTACCTAATCATTACCGAGAAGCAATAGGCTTATTATTGTATCTTGCCAATATTATAAGACCAGACATTTCACTGGCTATTTAAATTTTGGCAAGACAAGTAAGCAACCCAACCCAGAACGACTGGACTGAAGTTTAAAGAGCTTTACGTTATCTGAAAGGAACGAGGAATGTCAAACTGAAACTATAGGTGAAGTGAATGCAGACTTAACACATTTGATTGGGTATGCAGATGCTGATTGGGCTAATAAAAAGGATAGAAAGTCAACGAGTGGTATTTTATTCCGTTTTGGAGGTGGTACTGTTTCCTGGGCAAGCATCGCTTTCATCGACAACTTTATAATATAAGTAACCCATAAACATATAACCCATATTATGGGTTATGCATTTAAGAAATGATTTTTCTATTCAATGCGGCAAACCGATCCTGTTTGACGACAATCAAAGTTTTATAAAATTATTAAGACAAGATAGAGTGAATACAAGAACAAAGCACATAGATGTCAGATTCAGGTTCATAAAAAATCTTGAGGACATGGATGAATTGGAGATCAAATATTTCCCGACAACGGAAAAAATGTTGGCGAAACTTTAAAGTTTTTAAAGGTTTGAGAACTAAGAAAATCGATTGGTTTGGACTAATTTGTGTCCATTGAGAAAGGGTATTAGAATTTCAATAGTCAGTTGTTGTAATCAAGTTTGTTCTCACTCATGTTTTCGATTCAATAAAATAAAGTTGCTTTTGTGAAGAGTTAATTTATTATTTTTTTGCAAGAAATTACAACAGAAACATCATATAGGTAATGATGATTTTGAATCTCTTTGTATGTGATGAACAATGACTGTACATTGTGAATGGGTGCTCACCTTGGCTACAGTTACTATAGGCAGAAACCTACCTGTTGAATAAATAATTGTTCTCCTTTTAGTTTACCCTAAATTTTTTGGATTTAAAATAACGAAATCCCCTATAATTTCCAACCTTGTTAATTCATTGAAATTTCTCATAAGCTACATTTCTGCTGCTAGAGTTTTTCCTTTTCTGCTTATAACCCGTAAACACTACTGAAAGCATGTTTAAATTACTGTATATTATACCATTACTGTGCTTACGATAAGTTCTGCTACAGTACTTCTGTTCTTCCACTGGAAACTGTAAATTATAGAATATAACCTAACACTGTTGCACTGATGATGCTGATCGAGTTAATGAAGTATACCTACTTGGATAAATGATTCGTTGCTCCATGTTTACAGCATATTGAACTTTATCAGCAACAAACAGCTCTCAGAAACTTCGATTCAATGAGAACTTCTGGCTAGCTCAGTTGAAACCTTTCTATATGAATAATCAATGATCACAAGAGTTGAAATTGAAACATGGTGGAGCGGCGAAAGTTGCTTCAAGATAGAAAGTGTTGCATTGTAATGCATGCAATTCAATGATGACGAATCGTGAAGTCATGTTTCGAACCATTGAAATACATGCATTATATTCAACCCTCTCTATATTGAAGCTACCTTCACCGCTCCACCATGTTCCATAACAGGCATAACGCCGCACCATGTCTCTCTCTCTCTCTCTCTATGAAATAAACTGTTGGGAACTTTATATTGCTTCAAAGTTTTGTAATAATATGGGAATCACAGTAAAGAATATAAGTGAGAGAATTAATGTTCAGGTGAATTGTAACGGTACTGAAACTATCCTGATTTGGCCCAAATTTAGTTTCGAGTTCTATTATTTTTCCAAACCTAACGCAATGTACTTGGGACAACATTAAACAGTTTCAAGATAGTTCTGTTATAACATACCATAACTAGCAAGAAACGTTTTCTGAAAGATTTAAAAAAACTATATCTTGCTAAATTATTAATTTACAATTTCTAAGTCGTTATGCCTATCAATAATTTATAATAATAACTATTCCCTTGATTGCAAAATTATACAATTTTACTGTCGACTCCCATTCCCATCATACCTCGAATTATGTGACGTGCCTTCCCCAGATGTTTCAGCATGCGAGTTTTTCTTTATTTGATATAGAATGTTTTGTTGAAAAGCTCAAACAAATAATATGCAATGATTATTAGACGAAAATCCAAATTAATTTCCATCTGTGAATAATTTGCATCTAGCTACTCGGCAATACCAAGCGAGTTGGATGTGAATCAGGTACGATTTGATGAATGCGTGTGAAATCGGAGTTACTACTTAATTAGCCTCCAATTGGCTATTAATTCCCAGGATAGTTCTCTCTGAGTGACAATCGGTAAGTGTGATAACTGCCAATAACATAGTTCTTAAAACAAGAAATATGTGACAAAGAAAAAAATTCACTTTCCTAACTCGGCGACTAGTGAGCTAGTAGTATACTTGAACGACTAAAACTAATGAAATCTTTAAAACGAAAAAGATTAATTTACAACAATTTGCTTCGATGGAAGCATAAAAATGAACCCTAGCATTTAAGCAATTATATCAGGAATTGAATAGGTGGCGTATTGGCATATCACCAGAAGTACAAATTTTACTCAAGGTATGATATAAACGTAAGGTATGAATTTTGAACAAAGAATAATAGAGTTAATGTTGCGCAATACAAAGAAAAATACGAGCTTCTGATTCAGCAATGGAATTTATAAAACTGTCGATTAGATAAAACTACATCCCACTTGTTGAATTCCACTACAGAAATTGCATCAGTAATGCTACACTATAAATAATTCTTAATATAATACTTTTTTATACCATTTCAATGTATTTTCTAAAATATTTTCCATTAAATTATTGAGTACCGTACTAAATAATTTGAGAACAAAACGACTTGGGAGAGGAGTCATAATTCACACAAACCTTAGAGTCAAAATTCAATGAATAGAATCCAAGTACAATATTTTAAACATTTATTTTAAATAACATGGTACACAAAACTTGAACAATTCAATCTTGAGTTATCGTTACACAATCGAAGGAAATCAAATCTCTGAAAAAATACAATATCATGAATATATTTTGATAAGTAAGAATTTATGTACCAACTCATATACAATATTGTTTCCAGTATTCAAAGAATGATAATAGTAACCGCGGATTTATGAATTTTTATTCATGATTATTTTACACTTTTTCAACAAATAATTGGAACTTATCTCACCTGATTGGTCAATTACTCTATTGAGGTTGAAGAGGCCCTTATCAACTAAAACAACTTGCTTGGATTATTTAATTATCATATTTCCATACATTTTCGTACAAAACTTTTTAATAGTAGATTATGAAATGGAGCTATATTGCTCAGCCATCAATAATTCTATAACATCAACTCAAATATCAAACATAATTCTTTTAATATCAATTATTGTGACCTTGCACATGAAAATGTATTAGTTTCAAGAAATCATAGTTCTAAAAAAATGTATATTTAAGATATTATCTAGATATAATGAACGATGTTAAACTTAATATAAGAAATGCTTATTCGAAAACTTTTCAATGCGAAAATATCAAGAATGTTTACTATAATCAAGAAAATAGTAGGCTCAAATTAGTAGTAAGTATTAAACATCTCAAATTAGGATATTACATCAAATGGGAGAGTGATGAAACTGACTGAAAAAATGTATTCATTTTACAGAATAAAAGGATAAAAATACTTTATAGAGCACACCTAATTTATAAATATCTTCAAACTTGATTACATTTTTCAAGAAAATTCACTGAATGCCCGACATAATAGCTTGCTCAAAGCTCGTCTGAGAAATGTTTGATGACAAAGTTTAAAGAAATTAATGAATTAAAAAAGAAGATTAATGAAGTTATTTGCATGGAGGTTTGAACTGTAATGCTGAGAAATGTCAAAATTGAAAATGGTATAGGAATAATTGGAAATCAAAAATAATCAACACTCAATTCAAAATAAGCTCAGTAACAATCTTCAAGGAACTCTGTAACTTATTGAATTAATTTGCTTGAAATGATTTATGTGTGCAATCATAGAGGAACTTGGAAAGTCATATAAAACCGTTTGAAATGTTTATATTTTTTACAACTCATAGTCTGAAAGTCTTTATAGAGCACACCTAATTTATAAATATCTTCAAACTTTATAGTATTTTCCTTCTGATTCTGATAAACTGAAAAATACACGCTTAACAGGTAGAAAATGATTATAGAAAGTTTTTCCAAGAATTATAATTATTTGATGATAAAACAATGCAGATGACTGGATCAGTAAATTTAGATTAAAAGCACTGCACATTAGTAAAATATGATGATGATCATCATGAGTATGATTATGTAAAATCATCAGGATATAATTTGAACTCGAGCCTACTAACAAAGTAAAAATCACCCCATAATGAACTATTTCGAACATCATAAACTAAAATGTAAGAGAGTAATGATGAGAATATACACAATTTTTTTAAGGTGAGATAAGCTCAGTTCAAATGCTCTTTCAATTGCATACTAATCAGACGGCCTCTTCTCACTGTGCTTTTTTGTGAAATCCTCCGCATTTTTGACAAACTTCTTACGGTCCTTCAAATATTCTTCGGCCAGTTCAGCTCTCAGAGGGTGTTCTGGCTCCGGATCGTTAACCAAGGCCACAAGTGCCTGAATAACTGCAAACCAAATCATTATTTTACTAAAGAAACTATTCAGCTAGCAGAAGAACATATATTTTATTATGAACAGAACATACATGGTATAAACTGAAATTATTGTTAATATTTTCCTTTCATAAGTTGATAAATGTTGTTAATGACAGCCTAGCTGAGCGGGTAGGAAGAGCAGAAAGTTGGTCTCACTAGACAACCTATAGTTATAAAAGTCTGCATCTGGTTAACATCGGTGTTGCTATCCTTGTCTGTCATTGAACAAAGCAGAAAGCTCTATACTTCTCTACCTCAAATGTGTTGCCAAATCGATTGTTGACTAAGAAGAAACATAATCAACTACCAAAATATATCTTATCAATTATGAACATTTATTATCAAATCATAGGTAATAGTTATTTGTGCAACTAGTGCGCAAAGTAACAGTTTGCTGCACCGAAAGAAACGTTTACGCCCGAGCCGTAGGCGAGGGCGGAATGGTTGGTTGAGTGCAGCAGAGGAACTTTGCGCACGTATTTCACATTAAATTTTTCCTATAGTTACCATTGAATATGAGAAGTGGGTAATTATGGGTAAAATTGCCTGAAATCCATCAAATGTTTTTCTGTGTAATTTTATTATTGATAAAAACCTTAATCCTAAAATCCCAAAGTCCTCGTTGTCCTTGGTTATAATATCTAATTAATAATTTGCTCGTTGTGCTTCGTTGCACCTCTGCTCACTATTAGCAGCCCAGTCACTCTTACCAACTTCATTTTGATTTTGCTGCACTGTTGCTCCATATAACCTACTAAGTATTTTGCGTTGCCATGTTGCAAATCTGGAGTGCAGGAAAAAATTTTCCCGCACTAGAGCGGAAAAGTGATTCTTTGCGTTCTGTAATCAGTGCAGCAATGGCCACTTTTCAACGTAACTGTAGGAAAAAATATTTCCTTGACGAATAACACATTATATTTGAGATAGACTTCAATTAATATTAAATCAGATATACTGGAATAATTTGAATCACGGCTATCTAATATAGAAGGCGGTGTACCACAGAGAATAATACAATAAATTATTGGTAACTCTGTAGTTACTATAATTTTCTGACTAACTTGAATCACAGCTATCTAATATAGAAGGCAGTTAAACGAAGAAGAATTTTCTATTACCAATTATTTGTAACTCTGTAGTTACCATCATTTCCACTGACTATTACTCACTAATGAATCCCACTATAGCCTCTCTGCTCAATTATTTAGTCATAATAGCTTACACACACAACTGTGACCCCAAGCAATCTGGAAGAATATCCTAGCTTGAAGCGGAGCTACAATCAACCTTTACCACTCTACTATGTTTTAAAGCCCTCTGAACACAGGGACACTAGAGGCGTACTATAGTAGATGACAGAAGTGTCAAAACGCCATCAAACAAGGACATTAATAGCGTCCGAACCACATCTCACAGGAAAAATAGTCGCAATTTGAGTAGCCGTCACTAATGGCCAGGTCTAGTGGACGCCACTATAGTCCCTGTGTGCATCGGACTTAAGGGATGCAACTAGCTCAGCATCAAAGTAATACTTGGTGTGAGATGTGTTTTACAAATTCTTTCACAATAATTAAGATGTTAATTACAAATTATTCTTTTAACAAAGTTTGTTATACTATCGTGTACAGTATAATATTCTAATCAGTCTTTTCTAGATTCAATGTTTATTATACTGTAAAGTACAATAAAAAATTCTGCCAAGTTTTAGAACATTGTGAATCCTACGATCCGTACTTTTTAACGACTAGAAGAGCCAGATATGATCACTCCTCTTCTATATCATCAATTATCTTCATAGTTGCACCGAAGGTCCTATAACTAACAATACCTACCGTACCTCAAAAAAATTACAAGAATAAATATAAATTTAAATTCTATATAATCTATGGAATATATTGAAATCAGCCACCAACCTTGATCAGTTTTAGTAGCAGGCTTCCAATTCTCAGCACTTATGATCGGCAAGCAGACTTGGCCTTTTTCATCGATGTTCGGATGGTAAATCTTTGTCTTGAAGTTTATCCTGGGTGGCTTGAACGGATACTCAGCCGGGAAAGTTATCTCAATTCTGAACGCACCCTTGTTGAATGGAGGATTATCCTGTAATTAATTGAAAATGCAACTTGTTACTTGTCTACGAATCGTACGTAAGTACATTGTTCAATGAAATATGATTAGAGATGATATTGTACTAGTCCAATGAGATAATATTCGTTTGGATGATTGTACATCTCAACAGATCATGATTGAGAATATTGTGAAACAAAACAAAAATATTCATTAAGAACAAGTCCTATATATTACAAAAATAAATAAATG
The DNA here is from genome assembly GCF_014356525.2 of Nilaparvata lugens. Taxonomy (NCBI): domain Eukaryota; kingdom Metazoa; phylum Arthropoda; class Insecta; order Hemiptera; family Delphacidae; genus Nilaparvata; species Nilaparvata lugens. The sequence continues at coordinate 82,409,976 of NC_052518.1, read as the reverse complement.
AATTTCTAAAGAATGAATAAGTAAATTTATCAATATTTGTAGAAAGTAAGTTGCGATGCACACAGAGGAAACGCGTTTCATGGAACGCATGCACACTGAAGAAAAACTTACTCCAGTTTCACGATATCACGATGGATTCCATCCATGAAATTGTTGTAGTGGTTAAAAAAAGAGGTGAGAAAAGGAAGTGCTTGGTTTATCTTTTGGTGCGGGATCGGCAGTAAAATATTGTATGCTCAATTTTTAGAACAGCTTTGCTATTCTAAGAAATCCTTGAATTTATCGGGGTCATCATGCCAGTAATACGCTTACAATTATTGTACTGCCGATCTCTGATTAAGGGACGTATCCAGAACTTCAGTTTCTCACTCCTTTCTTAACCAACTAAACCACAAGATAATAGCATGTTTTTCGTCGAATCCATAGCAAAACTAAAGTGAATATGTTTTCATGATTCCTCGTGTGCATCACGAATCAATATGTTCAAAGATTGAATATGTTCAAGCACTAACAAGTTGAAATATGCCAGAATTTGATGAGATTATAACAATAAAAAGTTCATTTCAGATTACCTTCAACCGATTTTCAATGCAACTATCAACAAGAAAACATTAACAAGTGATTTCGAATGAAATGCTTCACATTGATAAATTATTTTATTTTTACTTGTACTATCAACGATAGCTGTTGTCTATATCATCAAGAGTGTCTTTATTATCAAGAGAGTTTATTGATCGTTGAATTGGATGTATAATAAACAGTATCATCTTCCTGTCCAGATAGCTGCGTAGTTTAGCCTATCAAGTAAATTCAATTAATATTGTTGACTTTCTGGAACATTTAGCCCGATTTTTTATTGCGAATAGTGCCCACATGAGGTAATGTTTCGGCTATGATACCATTTTCAAGTGTCAAATAAAATAATAAGGAAATAAACAAATAATCTTGGCAAAGCCGAAACATGTCGTGCCTTCAAAATGAAAATAAAAGGGTACTCTATGATCCAATAAAAGAAATATATTGAGTAGCCCTTGAAAAAACATCATTAATAACATTATTGAATAGTAACATGGAGATGTTACTATTCTCATTGGATGAAACATAAAACTGCTACCCAAACCAAAAGATGAGAATTAGAGCACATGCGAAATCTATTATAAATATAGGTAATAATTTAAAAAGATCTTACTGGCACAATCAGTCCTTGCCAGGAAAGCACGTTTGATTCATCGACCTGAATATCCCGGAATGATTTCATTCCTGATGCACGAATGTCGATGAGTTCCTGTAAGAATAACACATTTTTTCAAATAAACAATAATTTATATAAGAATTGATAAGGGCCATAAACGAAAGGAATATAAGTATCATAAACCAAAGGAATATTTGTAAAAAAAACAAATTGGCTAGTATTGGCACTATCAAACCCATACAATCTCGGATGATATAATTATTGCGATTCGGCTTAAATAGTGGGAGGTTCAAATTTTTAGAGAACTTCAATTCAACTGAGATAAGATTTGCCCAAATTAATACAAGTACATTCAAAGATCTGCTACCCAATGATCTAAAGTGCATGGAATCAAGGACGTTCACAAGAAATTTAAAGATTACTTTACCGTAAAAACTAGACAAATAAGACACTCATTGAAAAGAATAACCGTCGAACAATAGAAAACAATATATAAAATAAAAATATTCTACAACAAAAAGTTGAATGGTTGGCATGGATTGCCCAAAAATTGAGTGAAGCCATCAATGATGAAGATAACAATGAGAACTAAAAAATATTAAATAGAAAGTTTACTGAGCGCCAAAATTATAAATATAGTGTAAAATACTACTAAAATTCAACAAGAAGACTCCCAAACTTGATAAGTTTTCCATACCTTAAGGCCGGTCTAGACTCAAGTTAATAGTCTCTTTTTAACCCACAAACAACACCCTATAGCCTATCGCGTAAAAAAGGAGAAATACGAATTTATTCTCATTCAGAGTTCAAATAGCCTAATGTAGAATCATAACTTCAATACCATTCATAATTTTTCAAGTTTGTTTAGACAACAAAGAACAAAGTTAACTTACTTAACACTAAGAGATCATTTGTGTAAAATCACATAAGCCCCTTTTCGAATAAAGTCAAACTGTATATTCTTTAGGGAGTAATTGAATAATTATTATGAATTAAATAATACAGTAGCCTAAATTACATCTATTCCCTTTTATTAGTATTCCAGAATGGTTGTAGTAGGACGCTTATAACCAGAAATACTTTCAAGCTAGGTTAGTTTATTACATTAGTAAAGCATCCTGTATGATATTTGAGAATAAATTATCTAATGTAAATGAAAAAACAAAAGAAAAAATAACAATAAGTTACAAATTAATTACTATTACTGGAAGAAACCATTCATTATAAATGCTAGTCAAATGCTGATTAGGAATGAATAATGACTCATTGCAATCTGAACCGCTAGTATTCCAAGAAAAAAATTCTATGCAAATAGAGGTTATGTTGTGTTCTAAATAAAATGTACTTTTGATTAAAATAAGATCCAAATCGGAATTAGATTGAAAAAAATTGGCTGCAAAGTTGATTATATGTATATACGGTAGTAGTAAAATTATTGAGATCAGGAAGCAAAGTTCTTTGTTCCTTGTTTGGATTCATTAACCTATAATTTCAAACTAGATTTTTCGTTACAATTAATTAATGCACACAGATAATAAATGAATATTTTGATAATGGCTGAAAAATGAATTACAAATTAAATTCCAGTTACAGTACTTGAATCTTGAGCAGTCCATGAAAGTCAAGGTCCACAAATCTCATAGAGAATCTAAAAGTCATCTTGTTCGTAATTAAAAATAAATAAAGCATACAGTATATTAGTATAAACGATATTTCACAAACAGGTTTAATTCGAGATAATAAGGAAAAATTTCAATTCATGAATTTGTCATTCCTCACAACCGAACTATTACTTGGCATTGAGAAATTAGATTAAGTAATAGAGATAAAAATTCAATTACCTTTTGTAAGCGTCTTGATGCAGTCATTTTCGAAGCTAGAATAAGTAAAAGAAACGACGAATCAGCAATAAATTGATTGAAAATGAAACTAAGATCTTGCTGAATGATTAAGAGAAACCATCCACCGCAAAATGTGCAATGAACGAACGTAGACACAAGAGGACAAGGGCTCTACAAAACTAACCTTTATCGTTTATAAAATCACTTGTGTTATTGCACTAATTACACTACAAGAGAGTCAATATTATTGATTACATAGGAGATCCTGACACATAATATTGGAGAAGATTACAGAAGAACGATTTAAAAAAAATTTACTGATTATCTTATAATTCTGATCACTAGAAGAGAACGAAGAATAAAATAGTGGCAAAATTCAGTTGGCGTTACCAGCTTTACGACACGACGACTGCCACTGCAACTACAATAGTACACACTGTACATCACAATTTTAGCAGAGCTGCGGGTGGGCATTATGTCAACTACTGATGTGACTGTGATTAACAAAATATTTTATCTTGATTATGAAAATATGATTTATTGCTTGATAAAATATAATTGATTATTTAAAATAGTTGATATTACATTAATAAATGTGTATCAGCTACCGTTTATAGAAGGCATTGGCACAGGGGCGAGGCGTGACTTTTTGGCTCAGTCATCTCCAGGAACAATTCAGTTGAAAGTCTGAATGAAAGCTGCACCCCCTCCCCCAATTTGAAGATCATGTTTAATTTTGGATGATTATTTATCGAGAAAGATGACATGTAGTATAAGATAGGCTTACTATTCAAAATCCTAGAGTTGAAAAGACTAGAACTTGGCTAAATCTCAAACTCGGAAACTAACCCTCAAATTTAAAAAAAAATTGAAATGAAATTCTTTATTCTTTATTGATTCATACAACAAGTACATCATCGGAAATGACAGGGAGAGAAAAAATAAGGTAACCTTAAGCTATTCTTTTCCCAAATTTAAATAAGATTATACATAGTCCAAAATAGGTTAAGTCTTGTAGTTGTTCACTTCACTAAATTTTAAAAAACTGAACATAGAAGAAAGAATAATAATAATTATTATCAATAAATTGCAAACAAAATAATTATTGTACGGTTTGCAACACTGGCGCAGAACAGTGGATATGCAGAAAATAGCGATGAAAATAGCCATGTCTTTGAGCGTTTACTCCACCATCGTTTACGGGGACAGGGAGAGTGATGATGCAGAAGAGTGGTGGTAACCAATGCTAAATAGCATTACTGGAATCGCATATTTTTGAGAAGCACATTGAATGGATGGAAATGATGATGCAGTAGTCTACTTTATTCAAGCTTGGCGCGCTCGAAAAAAGTTTCTCTTTCTTCATCTTTTTTGTATTTATTTTAATTATTTTCAATTTGATAATATAAACATTACATATCAATTTCTGTCCAGTCATTGGCGAATCCAGAGATGACCGGACGGCGAATCCAGAGATGACCAGATGCCTCGACTCTGCATTGGCAAGACTGAAGTTCGGCAACATTGTTCTCCTATCTTTCTCCATTACCATTATAACGTGGATCTTACTTACAGAATGGGAACTATCAATCAAACGCCTATCCAACCAATGCTTTTTACATGTCACAAATACTTGAGTGCACCAAGACACGTCACATGACTGCGCCATCTTGTTAGAAATTAAAATCCTGATCTTTTGATTTGCTCACGGCGTGAACGAGACCAATTGACCCAGATCAGTAAAGTGATCCGAACCTCCCATCTATACTATAGTGAGGTCCACGTTATAATGGCAGTGTACAGTTGACAATATTGTTGCTGTCCTTTTCTATCATACAACAAAACAGATAGCACTATCTCTCTCTAGCTTTGCAATGTTGTCAGTTTGCCAGAATATTTCATTTTTACTTTTGACAGTGACTGTACAAAAGTAGACTAACAATTATTCTTAGCCACCATTTTTTTTCTTCATTCTATCAAAATACTTTGGTACACAAGTCATATAATTGATTTAAAATGTATTTTTGAAACAATTGAATAATTTTTAGACATTACCATATGAGAAACACAAATTAAAATACCTGAAATAACATTTTAAAAGTTGATAACTAACCATCCTAGACTTTATCCTTCGGTTAGCCCACAAGTTTAGATTAGACCTACTCGTAACAGTAAAAATATTAATTGAAAGGTTATTTCAGAATTGTTTCCAATGAAATTACCTATTTTAAAAAATTTCTATTTTTCTATCATTTTTGAAATAAATTGAAATAGAATACCCACCAAATAACTTAATTTCTGTTGTTTTGAAATTCAGATTGGTGTATCACAGCTTTTCAAATTAGCCACCATTTCAGGTTTGTATGAAAATAAAAATCTGATCTCAGTTATGGAAGTATATTATGAAAAAATATATTTTCTTGATTAATTTGACATTAAATTGATTATTTTACTAACAAAATGATAATTATTAGATCAAATTCAATGGGATGAATTGAGTAACAGCTGTGTACACTCAGTAGCAAAATGGAGAGACTTGGCAACGTTTTTCTCCTATCTTTCTTCACTGCCATTATAACGTGGACCTCACTATATTACAATGCTGAACTTTCTTCCAAGATGGCGGATTTTGTGACAGAGTACTAGCCGAGTTTCTATTCTGTATGTATTCAGTGCCTCATTGAATGCTTGCACAGCTGGTTGCATGATGCATTCAGTGTGAGGATCAACAGATTGTGTTCAATGACACTTCTCTTTCCCAACCTCATGCATGGTCGGACATGCACTTGAACATTCATGCTTCCAATGTGATTATACCTTGAGGTGGGGTTTGGATTAGCCAAGTTTCCTTGAATTCAAGTTTCAAAGTCTAAATTTGAATGCCTATTTTGAATTTAAGTTTTCGTAGCTTCAAAATAGTTATATAACTATGTTTTATATTTATAATAATAGTAGGCTTATATAATTATGATTTAGAAAATCTAATGAATTTCAAAGTTTTCTTTTTACTCTTCTTGCATCATACTTTTCTATTACTAGTTGTTTTTCTACATTCCATAATGATTGACAACTGTTTTATCTTTTATCTCATCTCCCATTTGTAGGTTGGATTGTACCTTCAAGATTCAAGTTAAATCCACAAGTCAAACATATTCAATATCTACCGTACTTGAAACAACAAAACTCTTAGGCTTGATGCACATTTGTGAGAGTAGCCAGTAGCGTTTTTACGAGTGCAGCGACTCTCTGTTGGCAACTTGGCCATTAATTGTGATAGGAAAGTTCTGATTTCGAATTTTCAAAGTTTTTTGTGATACTGGATGTCAGCAATTATTATAAAAATCACAATTATTGATGGAATCAATTATTTGTTGGTAGTAATCAATGAATTTATTGGTTAATAACTAGAATACAGAGATAAAACAAATGTAGAAGAAATAGTAGAGAATTTTAAAAAAGACCTTTTACTTCTTTTAATACAATAAACCTCAAAATTATAAAACCATTAAAATAATTTGAAAGCACTTACTCTCATCTCCAGGTGAAAATTCTAAATGAATAAACATCAGTGTTGACTTAGTATTCAAAACATTAAAAACCTTATATTATATTTTTATAATCAACAAATTGATAGACATTGTTTTAATAATATTGAATTAGTCAATACTGATTCAAATTCATTTTATTTTGCCACAACATAATACAGATCAATAAAATAAATATTCTAACTTACATAATGGCACTACCAGCATACTACTTGTGCACCGGCAGTGAGTTCGAACTACTAGGTACTGCAAACAAGTCAATAGAAAGAAAATAGAGCTTATTCAAACCACTAAAATAAATGAAATTGCGGAGACTAGGTCACATCTCAATCTTTAAAAATGACAAGACAAAGTAACAAAATTACAAGCAAATGATGAATTCAAAAAGACAACTACAAGGAAGATATGACATCTTATGTACCTGAAGATGGGACAGAAAAAAGTCCTGAAATGTATAGTGCTTTAAATCATCAATTGCCAATTGTTCTATAATAATTCAAAAAGCCATATTGTTTGTTTGAAAAATGGTACAGTACTATTCCAGTTCTATATTTATTAATTAACAGTACATATATACAGTACGTTAACAGTATATACAGTATATAGAATAAGTATTGTATTTGCCTTCAGAACATGAGATGAAAGAACACCAATAATTTTAAGAACTGGCAGAACAATCATAAAAATTACTTTGAATACTGTGTCGCAAATACATTCTTTTTTGTTTACATTACATTCTTTCATTTTACATCGATGTCGAATATTGCTACTTCAAAGAGCTAGACTATTGTGTTGAATAATAATACCATATCCTATTATATAGTATGACATACATTACCAAGAAGTGTTGGATTTCAACGTAAACATCAATCTAGCCGACTGCAAGCTGACATTCTTATAGGTACATATTTACCATATATATTATTTCAAACGATCTATTGTTCCAATTAGTCTTTAGATTAAAGCTCCTATATTTAATAATAATAATGATAATGATCAGAGGAAACAGAAAGTCAAAGTATGAATGGAAGAACGAAGTTAACAATGAGAACATAAAAAATCATGGGAAACTACTTGGAGTTCAGCTGGATTATTTGAACCCACATACAGATCATGAATAATAGTTCTTAGAATTTAATTCAGAGCAAGATGTTGATCAACAAGTACTGTAATAATAGTACAATTATTCTTGGACCATTTCTTTCACCTCAATGCAATAACAAAGTATGTTATTGTATTAAGCTTCTAAAAAATATAACTTCTCATAGATTTTCATCAATCTCTGACAAAAAAAAAAAAAAATCGAAAAATATTGAGTACTGTACATATAGAATGGCTTAATATCCAGTAGAACCAAAACTTCTTCAATCATGATTATTTTTGATAGCCACGAGGCCACTTGACTAATTTGGAAGTGCTGAATCCGAATCTGAAATCACAATTTCTCTATCACCATTTTTACACGTTTTAGGTTTTTGAAGTAGAGAATGAAACGCAGCTTGCCCACCATGATTGTCCGCTGTGATGTAAAGAACCGGAACCCATATACTTCTATAGTGATGTCCACATTATAATGGCAGTGTACGATTGACAATACTGTTGCTGTCCTTTTCTATCATACAACAAAACAGATAGCACTATCTCTCTCTCGCTTTGCAGTGTTGTCTATTTGCCAGAATATTTTATATTTACTTTTGACAGTGACTGTACAAAACTGAACAAACCATATTCTCAGCTGCCATTTTTTTCTTCATTCTATCAAAATACTTTGGTACACAAGTCATATAATTGATTTAAAATGTATTTTTGAAACAATGAAATAATTTTTAGAAATTACCGTATGAGAAACACAAATTAAAATACCTGAAATAACATTTTAAAAGTTGATAACTAACCATCCTAGACTTTATCCTTCAGTTAGCCCACAAGTTTAGGTTAGACCTACTCGTAACAGTATAAATAATATTGAAAAGTTTTTTCAGAATTAATCCATTAAAATTACTTATTTTTAAATAGGATTTCCATTTTTCTATTATTTTTAAAGGAAATTGGAATAGAATACCCACCAAATAACTCAATTTCTGTTGTTTTAAAATTCAGATTGTTGTATCACAGCTTTTTAAATTAGCCGCCATTTCAGGTTTGTATAAAAATAAAAATCTGATCTCAGTCATCAAAGCAAATTTTTGAATAAAATTATGAAAATTATATTTTCTTGATCAATTTGACATTAAATTGATTATTTTATCAAGGAAATGATAATTATTATCAGATTAAATTTAATGGGATGAATTGAGTAACAGCTGTGTACAGTCAGTGACAAAATGGAGAGACTTGGCAACGTTTTTCTCTTATCTTTCTTCACTGCCATAATAACGTGAACCTCACCATAACAACTTTTAGAACGCCAGTAAGCTAGTTTTCGCCCTGGTCGTAAAACCGCGACTAGAAATGACGCAAGTGTGCATCGAGCGTTAAAGGATTCAACATCATCAAGTTCCTGCTTTTGTAAACGTGACATCAAGTTTGCAAAATATTTACAATTATTAATTAAAAAAATCAAGTAAACTTGACTAATGTAAACGTACCTTAACATTGTCAAGTACCCCTCAGCAAGTTATCCACTTTTACACCAGAGTAATCTCCTTCCATTTCTGCACTGCCTTTCTGATTTTAACGTTATCCAACAATTCAGTGATGGGTATTATTATTTCTTATAGAAATATAATGTTTTATCTATGATTTTGATGAAAATAATTCAATCTATAATCGAACAATATAATTTTTTATTTCTTTAAATGACTATGCAGATTTATTGTATTGATTCAATGTCAAATGAAACGATGATATTATTATTATTTAGAAACGCATTTCTTTGTCATTGAAATATTTAGAATATACTGATTACATACATGATGAAGAAAAAGTTCCAAACACAAAATATTTTTCAATAAAAATCAAGGATACAGATACAGACGACGGAACATCTGAAAGTCTGCTGAACCTGAACTGGAGAAAGCTTCCATCCTCTCAGTATCAGTTCAGTTGTCATTTGTGTTTGTATTGGGTAAGGGTTGGGGTTGAATGCCAATTTTATGATAGAAATTGTAAATAATTATAAAGTAGATCACCAAATTATTTCTATTAAAAAATACTATCAAATTGTATTTCGAATGCAGCAAGTTTTTGCTGTTTGGAGTTTTGTTTTATCTAGAATTGAACTATCCCGATTCAGTGTTTACCTACCGTATATAATCTCTCAATCACTTGATCAAATTATTCAAAACCTTATTCACATTCAATTTCATATCGAGAATCACCAGAATAGTTAAGTCTATTGTAAAAAAATCGAATAATCCGTTGCTACGTGATTATTTTAAAACCTGAGTGTCGCCAGCTTGAAACTCAACAACAATTGACTTACCATACTAGCCTACAGGTATTATTTTTGGTGAGTTCAGTCTTATAACTTAGCCTATCTTTACACACATTTTATTAAGATTTATTTTCGATTGATTTCTGATGAGCTGTAAACGTTAGCAGGAAATTCAAATATTAGTAAAGCTTTGAGGTCATTCAAATAATGTCAGTCACCAGGGATTTTATTTATATCAGCTGTAATGGAGCTGACCTGAGCTACCTGAACGATAAAATTATTATTGTCTATATAATATAAATATACCCAAGCCAACAACATATTTTAAAGTATTGAGACCTAATGAACTACTAAAAAAATTACAACTAGTTCAATCAATCTAGTTTCCTATCTATAAGTTGAATGATCTATGTGTGTCATTCACTTCGGTTTCATTTTAAACCCGTTATTCTCTTGTCACAAACAAAAATTTGACGCATAAATATTCTTGATTAAAACAAATGATTCATTCAGTAAGATGTGTCAACTCTGATGTGAAAGTAAAAGCTTCTCTGTCAGAATAGCAGCTCACTCATTTCAAGTTTGAAATATTATGAATGGAAAATTCAAATTACTGTCAAATTACGGCGACTAGCATAGCGGTTTACTAAGGTTTTGTCGGAAAAATGATATTATAAAAAATTAATAATCCTGAAAACTTTCTTGAGTAGCAAAAGTGTCTAATGCTCATTTCGTAATAGAGGTGTGAACTGTTGAACTCAACCTTCTAACTCAACAGTTGAATTACAAATTTTTGTGGTGAGTGAAACTCCTTAATCATGAAAAATAATAATCCAGTTTGATTGCTATCAAAACATCTTGATATCGTACCGTAGTAGAGAACTGTACAAGAGAATTCAAGGAGTGTGTAAATTATTATACACTTTATGTAGAGTTAAGGTTGAACAATAATTTTCTTCATGATTAAGTTTCTCGAATTCTATGCAAATATTAAAGAAACAATTATGAACATTCACTACTTGACTCAAAAATTATTTATGCCAGTCATTTCAATATGGTGCATTATAATGATAGAAATGCTATAGTGAGGTTCACGTTATAATGGCGAAAGATAGGAAAACAGCGTTGCCTTCTAAAGGATAGCTGATACCGGTATATCTCGTGTAATACTAACTGTCCATTATTGTTTAAAATAATAAATTATATTTTATTTAAGAAAATATATTTCTCAATGATTAATTAGAGATTAAATATTTTGTTGATTTATTATTACATTTCTACATTGCTAAAACACAATCAAGCAACGTTGCGGAGGTAGAGATGGATAGAGTCATCTGCTCTGTCGAATGATAGACAAGGATAGCAAAACCAATGTTAATGAAATGCCACCATTATAACGTGGATCTCACTATAGTAACGACTCTCAAGTTCATTGATATCTCACACTAAAATAATAAGAATGATTAACATAAGTGACTATTCCAAGTCGAATGATAGACAAAGATAGCAACACTAATGTTAATCAAATACTGATATTAAGTTATAATGTGGATATCACTATAGGAAAACTTCATTGCAGGCATCCTATCAATCTTGTACAATAAATAATAATGAAAAATAATCTTTGATCAACTTTTACAAAAATTTAACTACATAAAAAACAGTGATAACATTCATATGTTTTTTCTCCTTGGCAAAGGCGCTGTCTGCAAGGATTGTGGCGAAATATATTCGGAATGAAATTTAAATTCTGAAAATCTAATAATTTTAGAAAAAAATATTAAATATTAATTCATAATAACAACGATACAATATCGTCATAACAGATACAAATTCAAGCAAAATCATGCATTGTGTATGTTATGACAAAATGACCGCAGGTGGTAAAATGCACTCACCAATAGAAAGGAACCGGGCATACAGCCTGCACGCTGCTAAAACGAATCGGAGCACTGTGAACGCCAAACAAATCTTTCATTGCAAATGTAAACATTCAGGCATTACAGCCGGCAAATTTACTTACATTTACAGCAATTTAAGAAACAAAAAATCCAAATACTAACAGTACAGGAGACAAGATTCCCTGAAAACGGTACCATGAACTAAAATTACTTCAGAATTTTTAAGAGTGGAACTAACAGAAAAAAATTGGTAGAGAGTGGCATGCTATCCATAGCTTTTATTGTTGAAAAATCATCTTTACTCTGATTAAATCGATAAGTGATAGACTGACACTTCTGATATTCACATACAAGAATAAAACTACACTCTGACTAATGCACCCTGCAACATTGACAATAAATAAGATCGTGCAAACGTAGGTCACATTGCATAATTTGTGATTGGGGGGAATAAAATATGTATGAATGAAAAATGTGCATAACCTATACTAATAATATAATAAGGAAAGAATTGGCTTACTGAGCTACTGAACTGATTAACTTGAAATCTTGCATACCGTATAGATTCTTGATTTACCGAGGATGGTTATAGGCTGCCTATTTTCAATTCGACAATATTTTATTACGTCAACGTTTCAGTTTGTCAAGTATTTAATTGCATTTCATGCTTCCTGTTTGTTATACTTTGCTTGAGTGTGGTCTTATGGTCTTAGATGATAAAATAGTGTATTCAACGGTTTCATTTTCTATCTTCTCATTCTTCTATCTATATCTTCTTTTCCATATCTATGCTATATACAGAGTTGGTGAAAAGTATGGAACAGCCGAACACTTCGTATAAAAGTGAAATTTGACGATTGTGTGATTGAGGATCCTATTTAAATAAAAAAACTACTTTTCTGTCGAATGAAAAAGACTAAGAAATTGTCAAAAAACCACTGATTTATTGATAATTAGAAAGACCGGTTTCGGTTATTACACCATTGTCAATCTCTGATAAACTAAAACTAAATACAAGAGCAGCAGAATTTATACTAGTAGGCGAGTACTGCTATTGGTCGAGGGCATGAACGCCTGCCATTGGCCTAGCTAGACAGTCTCCTCCTCCTACACGGTGTGACAAAATGGCGGCTTAAGCAACAGAATCGCCATGATAATAAAATTTACTTTCAGTACAAAATAAGAACCAAGAAAACAAATGTGAAAGATAATAAAATAAATATGTAAATGGAAAAACTATTGACTAATGCATGCTTACATGTTTATGATAAAACTAAATTCGTAGTGTTGTACTGGTTGAAATGAATCTGGTCATTTAAACTATACTGGGGATTTTCCTTAATTACTCTTGTTACTTTTCTGTCGCATCAAAATTCTGGTCCGCCATCTTGGAACCGCCATTCTGAATCCAACTTCATTTTTTAAATGGGAAGGTGGTCATATTTTGATACAGAAACACGTTGATACGTTGAAATAATAACGCACACTTCTATAACATAACTTCAAATAAAACGCCAACAATTAATAATTTGTCTCACACATGGAATCTAAGTCTGTCTTATTTATTTGGTACCTCATAGAATATACACTAAAAACCAATCTTACTATTTCATCCAAAACATTATACTACTCTGGCAATTACCAGCCTCCACTGTTATAAATTATATTCTTGGAAATGGTGGTGGCTTGGTATTACTCTTTTATTCAGTTTACAAAAAACATAGCTTGCTCCTTATAGTTATGTATCAATAAATTCCTTACAGTCTATTGAATCTGTAAATGTTGAGTGTGTATAGCGTTTACACTTGAAATAGCCTTGACACGTTGTTATAGAAAAATTTAGTACAGCTCTAATAATGTAATTATGAATTTAATTACTTATTATATCATAACTGATTCCATAGTCATCACTCATCAATGTTTTTTTACTCCATATTACAGTCTGTAGTCATTATTTTAATTGTGAATTAACTATTTTCCGACTAGATTATATTTGAGTCTGATCAGCTCTGTTTCATCTAAATGACTCCTAACAATGAACAACTTTTCCTACTTAAACCGGCAGTTTATACCTTTGAAGAGAGTTTTATTACTGTGTGCTCACTCATCTGATTTCATCTTCAAAACGATCGTCACGCACCCGACAGTTCATAGTTAACAGTTATAGTATTTCGTTTTACATTTAATCAGAAGGAAAAAGAATGGATCTTCACCTCAATGAATTTTCATTGAGTCTAGTTGCACACATATTGGACGTCCGATTTTTTGCCATCCTTATAAATTCTACCAGATTGAACGGAACTTGGCAATAAACTCATGATGTGTGCAGATACATAGATGTGGCAATCTATGTTCAATCCAATAGAATCGGCAAAAAATCAGTCGTCCAAAACTCAATGTGTATGTAACTAGCCTGAGCTGATGGATGCATTTTTTTTAATCAAAATAATGACTAAATGCTACAAGTCATTATACTGCCAATAGTATAAGTTATTACAAAATTATCTAGTTTATCTAATTCCATTCCATTTATGACAAAACAGAGTAGAAACCAAAATCTATATCCTAGGGTGTCATTGAATAATGAAATTTTAGCAACAGAAGATAGTACAACGTTTTTGGGCGTATTAGTAGATTGTGATCTCACATGGGATAAATAATCATGTTTGCCATGTTATGAGAAAGATATCCCCTGGTTTTTATGCTTTAAGGCAAATGCATGTATATCATGCGGTAATTCATGCACATTTGGCACATGGTCTTTGTATTTATGGCAGTACAAGCAAAAAAAGAAGCAGTAAGATTGTTTTTCTCTCAGCTTGGGATTTTGACAATATATATTTGATGTCATCATGTTTTTTTAGGAAGACCACTTCAGAAATGAGAAATCCTACTCACAATTGCTATACACCCGTTATGGCAGAATTGCTGTGAGACATAGATTGGATCTATTCCAGAAGAAAACAGTTTTCAGGGGAAGGTCATTTTTTACAAAGTTGCCAAACAATTTAAAATTTTTAGAAAATATTTATAAGTTTGGTATCAAGTTAAAGGAATATTTGGTAGGCTTATCACTGTATTCGTTACAAGAGTTTGATAATAGTAATAATAATAGATGTGTATGACATTTGTTTGTAATTAGTATTTAGGCTACATAAAATTCTGTGGCACTATTCATTATGTATTTGTACATGTTTAATGAATAAAGATTTTTCAATTCAATCATTGTAAAGAATTAAGAACTCCGTAAAGGAATATTCCTTTGGTTCAAAAAAGCTTCTCTGTATTGCGAGTCATTCATAGTTCTCAGTGAACTATGAATCTGAACTAAAAATCCAAAACTAGAGGATTTAAAAGTGATTACAGTATAGGTTATTATGAGGCATAAGCCTTGTGTATTCTCAGTTCATTTCAGTCTGGATAAATTAATAAGCAAGAGTATGAAATGTATTTGATGGAGAGATGTTTAACATTTCAATATTTATTACAAGAAATACTTTACACTTTAGACTAAACTAAAATTATACAAAAACATAGCAGCTAAGCAAGAAGACATACTGAAGACAGCTAAACTGAAACAATTAAGTCCATTTAGAGAGAGTAATTTCAACTTAGAATCTTGTGATTTGAAACATGGCATGCTAATAATTAAAAATGGAACATTATTTAGTAACTCAGCTCTCACTCAATCACATGGAATCATATTCTATATGTTTGAACTACAATTTTAGTTCTCAAACAACAATTAGCAGTAGGAATGCCAAATGGATATTGAATTTCCTGTTATTTCAACTACTGCTATAGCTTTTGATGCTATACAATACGCATACTGACACTTTGGAATATTTCAGGCCAACTACAACCAATGAACTGATTGCATCTATGAATTATTTTATGCTATGGCTTTGATACGGAAAATTGAGGCAGGTGCAAGTAGGAAGCATGTCAATTATTACCATTCGGACATTATTTCACGATTTGAAACTCGTGAGTTAAAATCATTATATTCCTATGGAATTTATTGCTTTATTTTATGAAAAACCTTGCAATCTGGAGCTTGACGAGTTTTCTTCCATTGAATAAAATTCGTATTCCATCTATTCCTGCTATTGGATAGATAATCCAATTATGCCCAAATAGCTTAATACTTCATAGCGTGAAACAAGACTTCATCTTCTTTGAAAAAATCAATTCTACCAAATATGTATGCTGTTTAGAATCACAGAGAAATTTATCCATTCATCCATTGTCATTTATCATGATTATTGCGAACAAATGTGATTGGACATTTTTTATTCTGAGAAAATTACTGTAGCCTATTCTTAAATATTCCTTTTATACAAACAGTAAATAAATGTGAAAACTTTCAATCAAAGATGTAAAACAGCATAAAAAATAACCAATTAATTGTGATTCCAATAGAATTAATTTAACATTACAACTGAATGACTTGTGAGTTGAAGTTTAGTCGTTGTGTAAGAGAGTCCGTTATGCTTTGGAAAAATAAGTAACCTACATCAAATCGAAAAAGAATGTCCATAATATTTTATTAAGTGTAATATAGATTGGATTTGAAAGACTTTATGTGTTCTCAATGCGTTAGTGTTAGCTTTAATTTTCCAACTATCCACAATTTTATTTTATTCCAGTATAAGAAACGATGCATAAATGAAGAGTGAGAGACAGTGCGTTTGATTTCGTCATTAAGAAGACTGAATCAATTTAGTGTTCTTGAATTCCGAGCTAATCTTCAAAGTCCATGATTTATACTCATTATTGAGTGTAATATATTGTATTAGTGAGTATTAGAACTATATTTTACGTATGTAGTACAGTACAATATTGTTTCATCAAATAATACCTGGATTTTATCTTAAATGTTCAAAACCTTGCTTACTTGAGGCGGATTGCCACACATCAATATCAGTGTAAGGGTTATGTACAGTGAAAATATTATCCACATGAGTTCTAATGGGACTATTCCTACTCAGCTCGACCGAACCAGTATGAATAGTTCCATTAGGACTTATGTGAATAACATTTTTACCAACTGATTCTGATATGTGGAATCCACCTTAGCTCACAATTAATAAATGATTAATCAATGAAAAAAATATTATGCCAGTGGAAGAGACAATTCAACTCATTCATATTATTATTGGTAGGCTATCACAGTATAAATTTTTGTTGTTATGTTAAGGCACAGAAGAGTAGGCTATAAATGTTGTACACAGAAGTGTAGTCTATATGAGACATGATTCCCTTTGTAAGTAATAATTATAGTTGGCCCTCAACTTAGATTCAGAATGCGATCCGATGTACTTGAGCTATATCCATTCACTTTGAATATTTCATGATGATTTAAGCCATTTAAAATTCAGCTCCTCTTCCAGAATTGAGTCGATATCTTATGAGGAACAATAGTTCAAAAAATATTATATTTTTTCAATTTAAGAAGTTTGTGAAATCACATTCCTTTACCAGTCGTTATTTGTATTTTATATTTTAGAAGTAGAAGTAGAACTTTTTTCAAGTTGTTGAGCTGTTTACTTGAATAGCTGAATTTTTCAAAGTTGCTCCAATTAGTTAAGTTGCTTTCTGAGTTTTAGTTGAATAATTATTTATTCTGGTGTGAATCTAATAAAATATTATCTAATTATTGGTGGAAATGAAGAACATTTAGAAATGGAGTGAGGAACATTGAGAAATGAGGAGACTCGCAACCACATTCTTGTATCCCTGAAGAAATATTTCGATGATTAACAAGTATAGTTTTGGATTGATGAAATTGATTGGGTTGTTTGTTCAAAGGCATATTCTCTGAGCATCCCGGTCTTGATATCAAACTAACGGTTCTATCAGTGATAGCAATTGAAGCCTGACTAGTGAATTTTGACAGAGGTTCAAATTTTTGTCAAGCACTGTCAGGATTACTGTAATCTCTATCTGATAAGGTGTCGAGCGAGGTGTGCTCTCCTGCCTTGCCTGGGCTGAATCTCATTCTTTCTGCCGTTCAAGGAGTAGGAAGAAGTTTATTCGTTGACTGTGATTTGTGTAGATTTGCTTTCAAGGCTTCGCGTTCAATTTTAAATTGAAAACGTTAACATTTGTGTTATTCGGTTTGGGAATTAATAGATTTAATTTTTTTGAATATCGGACATTCTTTTAGAAAAGAATCTAGCTAATATATTAATAGAATTAATAGAATCCTAATTTTCGGTTTGCCTGGGTAAAAAGAAAAAGTTATTACTTTTTCAGTTGTATCGAATCTTACTTCAAATTTTACTACTCAAGTCATTATTACATTTTTAACTCTTAATTTTAATTAAATAAAATAGACTACTCAAATTGACGTGTTGTTAATAAAATAAAGCCTTTTCCGTTGCTTAATAGTTTCATTATTTAAGCTTTCATCGAAAAACGCTCTGGTTTGATTTTTAATATTGGATTTTTGTGGTTTAACATGGGAGATAGCTTCTTCAGCTCTAAAGGAAAATCTGTAAATACGTTTTTTGGAAAGAAATGGAGGGGATCAAATTCGAGAAAGAATAATGGTGAGCTGATTTTATACAAATATTTTTCATCTTTCATTATTCTCTTTATAATGATTAATATCTTTATTTTTTTAGTTTATTCTCATCGTAATCTAATTATCATAATAATATTTTCAAGAAGCAGCAATAATTTTTTTCCAGTCAGTCACATGGCCAGTCCAACATGTCTAAAGTTGTTCCAAATTGATAAACTGCCTCGTGGTCCCATGATTTTGATTAATTTTTGTTCTCTTATATTTAATTCATTATTTTAAAAAACTCTTTTTGATCAAGCGACTTCCATAATTTGACGATTATCTTTAATTATTGTATGAATAATTGTGTAATCTGCCTACATATCAAGTTGATTCCTGTAAGTAGAAGCTTATGAATTAAAGGATGAATGATCGTTCTTAGTGAGCATTCCAACCCTGATTTTCTATACCCTTCCTTGAAACTTTGTTTTAACTCGCTAAGTGATAAGCTCTAAATTCACAGTGTTAGTGGGCAAAAAATACAAAGCAGAACTTGAAAAAACTATAGCGATATAGAAAATAATATAATTCATGCTTAGTGAATTCATTAAAAAATGCTTAATGAATCCCACCTCCAATTCTTTAATAGTAAATGAACTTAGTCTATATTTTTAGCTCATTATAATTTCAATTATTGTGTAAATCATTTTGTAACCTGTCTACATATCAAGTTGATTCCTGTAAGTAGAAGCTTATGAATTAGTAGATGAATGATCGTTCTTATGTTTTTAGTAAGCATGTCAACTTAGAATTTGAGAGTTTTCTATACTATGATTTGATATACCCTTGTCTTATAACCCCTGATTTTCTATACCCTTATTTCAAACTTCGATTCAAATCGCTAAGTGTTGAGCTCTAAATTCATAGTGTTAGTGGGCGAAAAATACGGAGCAGAATTTGAAGAAACTATAGTGAAATTATAAAAAAAACAATATTATTTATGCTTAGCAAATTCATAATAAATTTCTTAGTGAATTCTATCGCTTATTTTTTCTATAATAAATTAACATAGAGTCATTGTATTTCCAGCTCATTACATCTGTTGATAGGCCTACGTTTAATTTTATTGTAAAGTGCATTGTGTTAAGGAGACTTGTTCACTTGTCCCCATTTATTAATTTTTTCATCCATTTATTATAAATGTAAATGTAATTTTCCTAAAAAATAAATATATTAACATTTTATGATCTTGGAAAATTTCATTCTACTATTATTCTTAAAATTATTTTTTATCTATTTAAAACAAATTCATAAACTTTTCAGTTTCTGCAGTATTGAAGTGAAACCGAGCTGGAAACATGTTTTTACAATAGGTGTTATAACTTGATGAAACGTGTGTGTTTTTTAAAATCAAATATGATGTACCAATTAAAATTTCCGATTTTCATTGTGAATGATTCATAAATTATTCTGATAATGAAATATAATATAAGAAATTATGATGAATGATGTAAAATTGATTTATTATTTTAGTAATTTATGTAATTATGTTGTTTGAGCTTCAATTATTCGAAAGTCATAAATTTTAATCCTATTTTATTTATTTTTACAGTTGGCAATGATGGAGGGATTACAATAAATGCCCTGTTCAGGAAGGTGACTGCTTTGTCGAAAGAGAGGCTTGATTGTCTACCAATGGCCAAATCAAAACCTGAACTACAATACTCAAGGGTAAGAATATTATTTCCTGTTTTCAACATACAGTAATTAGTTCCACCACTTTTCATTCACCATTATATCAGAGTATAATTATTCCAATATGTGCTTTTTATATATGTCTAGGAAGTTTAAAAACTTATTCAAGTTACTCTTATAAATTTATCTTCAATTCCTGGATTAAGAAGTTCGAATTTATAAAAAATTGTATTTTTGAAAGCTCATAGATAAAACACTATTGAAGTGTCAAATGTGAAAAAGAGATGGATGTGTTCAATAAATTCTTACGATAATTTTCTCATACATGTACAGAATTTATGGATTTTTTGTAACATACAAGTTTGTAGCAACCCATTTTCAATTTATCAACGAATTTTTATAGTTTAAAAGATAATTCATTAACGGCTATAATCTACTCATATCTTTTAGATCAGCTCTTTAATTTTATGAAAGATAATCTTTTAAATCTATTCCAGAATTGATTTATTTAATCATAATATTGAACTTTGCACAAGCAGCAATTTTGTTCTCAATAATTATCTGCTCAGTAAGTCCGTCCTAAAGGAGCATAGCTTATATGAATAATTCTTTTCAGTCAAGTTGAAATATTAAGTATTTTTCAACATTTTATTTTTTTTTTAAATATTGATTTTATTCTGTTCAGATTTACTCACATGTTGAGAATGAGCTTTGAATATTTCCACTGATAATGTTTTTTTGACAATGAAATATTGCAATTAGATATTTAATATTCAAACAATTAACTATTGTTATCCTACAGGAGATACTAGTCGAGTTGATGAATCATCCATTATCGAAGAAAAAGCCAAAATGCTTGGATTCGTCTTCTTTAAGGTAATTTTCATTGTCTCATTCATTAAAACTTTCATCTAACGTATAATAATTTGAAACACTTTTCTATAATTTTTTTCTTTAAATACTGTAGTGTAAAAGTGCATATTAACTCAATATTTTCTCCATTCTTATTTTCTTTACTGTCAAAAACATGTGTTATGAATTTTCATAATGGGACTTATATGACGTGACTCATTATTTTGTGCATTTTCTATTTCGAAACGGTTTTGTGTTGACGATGAGTAATCATAATTTTGTACGTGGTCAATGTGTTTGACGATTATTATGAAACATTGATTACGGTTTTATCAAATGTTCATATCTATTTTATATTGTGCTCATCTTACTAAGTCACCAGTATTTCCATGTAACAGTTTTGAGGAATTTGATATGAATAAATTATAATTAATAATCTAAAAAATTATACGATTATTAAATAAACTGAATTTATAGATATAGTATGATTCAATTAAACTATTAACTCAATAATAATGTATAAACGTTGATTATTCTGAGACTTTATTAAAATGAGAAAGTTGAACAGTTCAGTTCAAGAACTTATATTATCATTATTTGTATACTCTTTCTAATAAATCTTATAAATTGATACTTCTAGATCAATTGCGTGTAATCGGAATAAAAATGGAAATTGGGAACAGAGTAGTGACTCACACACGGAAGATGAGAAAAACGGTGAAAATCATAAGGTAAGTTTAATTTCTAGAATTGTGTATGATATTATTCACATTAAATACCATTTGAACATGAATAACAATATTTTTTAAACACATTATTAAAATGGATCAGAGTAATTCAATCCAGTTAATACAGTTAATAAAATACCAAAGTATCTTTCAAAGTTTTCCTGGTCACTTGTTCGTGGCTCATAACCTACTTCATCTTGACACAAATTGCTAAAATTTATCAAAGAAGCTACAGTTCTCTGTTTTGATCTTCTATATTAACTGCGCTGTTTCAAAGGTTTTTCACTTTGATAAAAAATCTGATGAAAATTCAATACATTCCTGCACTGCAGTTGATGCAATTTTAACCTATTTTCCCGTTCGATACTTTTAACCTATTTCATCTCAACTCAAATTTTTAAAATTTATTTAAGACGGTTCAATTTACAAATCACCTTGAAAATGAAACCTACAAAAATTTCGAATTTTTTGCAGACTATTTTTCAAGACAGTCTGAAATGTATAACTTCAAAAATAATCAAAAATTATGTTTAATTTAATTTTTGTTGCAGAAGAAAGGTGCAGATAAAGCGAAGAAAGAGCAAGAAGTAGTCCTATGTCCACAGAGAAAAAGTTTCAATTCTGGTTGCTATGTCAGTTCAAATCCATCACAAAATCGGAATTCGACTTCTAGTGACAATACTAAATCCTCTCGCACAGGAAGTCCAACACTGCCAAAAGAAAGGTTTCTCTTTATATTCAATCTGGGAATGGAATCCTAGATATATTTAAACATTCTTGAATATAGGCCTACTATCTATTGCAATACGTTCTATAGTCAAGTCCACGTTTTAATGGCAGTGTAGAAAGATAGGAGAACAACGTTGCCGATTCTCAGTCTTGTCAATGCCTTCTATAGAAGGTAGCTGATACAGGTTTATTGATCTAATATTCACTGTTCATTATCGTTTAAAATAATCAATTATATTTTATCAAGCAAGAAATTATTATTCAATATTTTAATAATGAATTTTCATAATCAAGATGAAATATTTTGTAAATATTAAATTAAATAAAAATACTATGAAATTGTCTTTTTTGTATTTAGTCTAATTTTGTTAATTATTTATTCTGCATTGTTAAAAGACGATCTGTCAACAGAGCTAAGTGAGAAAGAGATAGCACTATCCGCTTTGTTGGATGATAGACAAGGATAGCAATACAATTGCTAATCAAACACTGCCATTATTTTGTGGACCTCACTATAGTTGATGTGACATTCCAGTTGTATCTCTTATTGACTTGAAATAGTTGATGGAGAATAAAACTAATAAAAAATAGAATCATAATCAACACCAAGAATGGTTGATAATGTATGGACACGCTAAGCCGTCGGTCCCGGCTGCCTAAAAAGCAGTCATTAGGTCATGTCAGAGGCCCTGAAATTGATCAGTTGCGACCTGAAAACTCTGACACCAGACCTGAGCCAGTCTGGTCACTCGATATTATAACCAAGAATTTATAAAAGGTGAATAATTTACAACTTAAAAATGATTATTGTATCAATTTTTATCTGGTTTGAGCTTTTGTATTATATTAATTTTTTACAAATCCAATCCATCTGAATAGGAAATTAATGTTGAGTGAATAGATTTGAATCAGACTTATTATTTTTATCTTAATATAAGACAAGTAACATTATATTTTTTCAATCAACTGTTATTTTTATTTTAATATATGACTAATCACATTATATTTTTGAACAGAGAATCGTACACTGGTCGTGATGTGGGAGTTCGCCGCATCGGTAGTGGGAGGATTATGGCCAGAGATCCGATGTGGGATTTCCGTGATGGGGATAGTGATAGGAACCAAATGTGAGTGCTTTTAACAATATTTCATTTCTCAATGTTTTATGATGGGCGAGGAAGTATATTAAATTTTTAGGATAAATAAAAATAAAATAAAAACTCCTAGAGAAATTTCTATTGTAGAATCAAATGTATATTCATAAATAATTAAATATAATAAAAAATAAAAATGAATTCATACATTGTACGTTCATACAATTCATACATTTTAAGAATTGAAAATCACTTCACTTATATGGGCTACTTCATTCAAATTAATAAAAACAATATAAACACTTGTAGTACCCTTTTGTTAAAACATTTTAAAAACTTAAAATATTTTACATACATGTTATGAGCAACATCAAATTGACAAGTTTTGTTATAATCTAAAATGAAGTCGTATATTATCTAACAATTACTGTTTTCATTATAATTTAAAATATTATTAAGTCAATAGTTTACAATAGAATATTGTAATTATACCGTACATAAGCTTGAAAGCTACGGGTGATTGGAATTATTATTGGTTTTAACATTATTTAAAGCAAAAGGTCATTAATTTCAAGTTCAAAATACATACCCTTCTAAGACCGCTGGAACTTAAGATAAGATATCAATTTATCAACACAGTTTATCATACATGTAATACAATAAACAATTGGACATCGTCATAGAGATTAATTTGAAATAAGATACAGAAAGAAACCATACAACAATTAAATATGAAAATTGTAGAAAATTATACCGATATAATTAATGCAATGCGTTTATACTTGTATTTATACAATAATTTGTAAGTGCTAATATACAACTTGTAAGTGCCAATATCTACTAGCTATCACAGAAATCTATAACTCTATAGTAGGCCTTTGCAGCAAGAAAGCTGTATAAACTACTTTTGAAAATGCTTATTGACTTAAGCTGCGTACAGATATACGCGCCTCCAACCCGCTCTGCGCACGCTCCGCCCCCGCTCTGCAGTCGCACCGATCATGAACGTTACGGGAGATGTTAGCTCTTCTCGCGTTCCACTCTTGCTCCCCGGTCGATCATCAATCGATCTGCTCGAGTGACGTTCGGTTGCGGAGCAGAGCGAAAGTCTGTACGCACCTTAAGATTTCAAATCGGCAGGCAATTTGTTGTATACTTTAGCACCAATGTAAGAAGGTATTTTCACATACAGTTTCAACCTATGCTTTCTTAAAGCTATATTGTTCCTACTTCTAGTTTTATGATCGTGTTCTTCTGCATTCGTGACCAGTTCCGAGATATGTTTATGGGTGAAAAATAATAATTTGTATATGTAAATAGAAGGTAAGGTGAGAACATTCAAAGAAACAAATGTCTCTCTACAAGACTCATTATACTTGAGACCAGCCATGTATCGTACAGCTATCTTTTGCAGTTTAAAAACCCTTTGGAAATGAAAATCAGCGGTGCCTCCCCACAACATGGGAGTAGAAAAGAGCATAATATACCATTTTTGACACCGATAATGGCACAAATTTCACGATTTTTTTATAACAAATAGATCCTTACTCAGCCTAGTAACTAGTGAATCCACATGCACATCCCACATAATCTTGGATTCAAAGTGTAAGCCAAGCAATTTAACAGAGTCAGTATTGCTAACACATTCGTCACCTATGTATAAATACGGTTCAACCGTATTGTGTCTCAAACTAAAATTTACCAGTTTACTTTTTCTTTAATTGACTGTCAGGAAAATCGTGTCGAAGAACTGGACAACCTGACTTGGAACGCCTGACCGCTCTCTGTATACACACACTCTGTTTTGATATAATACACAACCATACGATCGACATAATATTTAATGTATTCGGAGTCAGGTCTGTGCTTTTCCTAGTTGATGAATTCAAGATGATTATGAATATGCTCATTCAAATTGATTGAACAAATTATATCAATATTTTATCGAACAATAATTTTTTGTCATTCTCTGCACTGTCTGTTAAGAGATTTGGTGTACAATACAAGCAAGGTTTGACGGTGGTAGAGTCAGTGACTAGTACAGTGAAAATATAATTGCCATTAGTTGAGCCCGGCCGAGCGAGTATGAATCCATGGGGAGAATATTTTCACTGTATCTGACACGTTCACTGATACTGATCTGTGGGAATGTGTCTTTAAGCGACAGGAGCTCACCTATTTACGTTTTGCTGACGATGCCCTCAGCGGCTCTAGGATTGAGTATGTTGATGATTAGATGTGCATTTTTCAAAGTATGTTGCACATTTTAATTAAACTAAGTCTTGATTATAATAAATCGTGATTTAGTAATATTGTGATCGTGATATTGTAAAGATTCGTGATATTATGATTGATTCAGTCCATTATTAATACACATCCTATTTTTAGAACTGAAATACAAGCTAATAAGCGTATCTAAGAAGAATATTTTGACACAATATAATAAAACAATGATTGCCATGACTACAAAAACATTAATATAGCTTTATTAATCATGCAACATTTTGATAATGAATTTGAAGTATTCACTCAATTGAAATTTAGATTCAATTATAAGCAAGTAATTTTGTCCTAAGTAGTAGTAAATACTGCTTATGAGATTTCTATAATTATAGACTTAACGTATAACGTATGATCAGTAACGTTTCTATATATTTAACGTATACTCAATGGTCCATTAGATTTAAGTGTCGTAGAAACCAAGCCTTATCTAATTTTATCGTCCTAGAATGATATCAAATCAAAGTGAATTCCCAGGTATGTAAGGTATTTACATCTGGTTGCAAATAGTTCTGAATATAGAAAAAGCCAATGTAGAAGCAATTTCCTCAAATAACTTTTTTCAGAAGGCTACTCATAGATACTGCCTACGTTTTAATATTACTAAGAAAAACTAGGCCCAACAATGTTTCTGCACACAAAATAATGAGGATCGAAATATTTTTTCACTTGAATGGGATTTAAATATTTTCTAAAGGAGATCATACAAAGAGAATGGTCATTATTTTCATGTGAAATAAGATATTTTATCAACCCTATCATGTTGATATTTTAAAAATGAATTAAAATGAATATCTTCACAGTAACAAGACAAACATGGTTCAATATAATCTTATTATGTTGTTAATTTGTAGGTATGATAAAAGACCAATGGACAGGAGAAATGACAATGAGTCAAAATACCAACAACGTGATAAGGGTAACCGGTACGGCAATGATAGAAAACGTGTGTTGGGAGAGAATAACAGAACAGAGGAAACACCTGAATGGTTTTCAGGTAAGCGATGAAACAAATTCATATTTTATATTATAACATTGTGTTGCGGATATCTTCCATGATATATCTTCTACATGAACTCAAATTGACTCATTGTATAAGTACAGTGTTTGGCACCATAATTTATTTTTTCAACCTTGAATAGAAAATGCATATTTTATTTTTGCGTATGCACAAGAAAATTGGAATTTGGTTTTTACAACTTGTAGATATTTTGTGCATTTTTTCTCTATTCTCATTATACTATTCTACTTCAATAAGAGTATTCATAGTGTCTACTTCAATAAGAGTATTCATAGTGATCCTGTGCTCCAGCTTGTTCAAACATAATCTACAAACACAGATAATCGAATAATCTATTTTCGTTGAACAACAACTCTATAGATATCTATTATCTGAGCTACTACTTTCGTACCTATTTCCATCGTAGGCGCTTAGACACAATGACTAATAGAGATGCCACACAAGTTATTCAAATATACTTATTTTTAGTCCCATGGAAGTCAAGTAGCTTGAGTCAAAAAACAGTATACTTTGTATACTTGAATATTCTTTTTTCGGTTCCAAAGAGTGCTTCTTAAGACATTAGGCGGAGAAAAAATGTTTTTTTCCACAAGTAATATTAAAGAATACTCCGTATTCCAGATATCTTTAATATAGGCCTAATGATTTTTGGAGTGTCATGATTCTTTCAAGAAATGCAGGAGTGATGTTTTCTTGGATGTTTTTCTGTAGGTGTTTATTTTTTGTTTATCTATATACTACTATAAATACTAACAAAAGCTTTCTTTTAGGTGGACCAACATCACAACACGACCATATAGAACTCCGCGGATTTGATGATTCATTCGATGAAAAATTAAGTAGCCGGAAAAATAATAAAAAGTCCAGTAAGTATTGCAAAACAAAGTAGCAATTTTCTTTAAATGTAGAGGGATTTATAAGTCTCAAACAAAACTGATTTTCTTTTTATACTTTCTTTTTGAATGAGTAATTATTGGTTTCATGTATAAACTAGAAACTTGACTTGAATCAAACAGAATTTTCAAGACATTAGTTTATATGCGACTCCTTAATCATATACTACTCTGTGAGACCTAGAACCATATCGTTTTTTTTTGTATTGAATATTTACTTGATTATCACAATCACTTTATCGATAACTTAATATACTCTTATATAGATTTATTCACATGCTTTTTCAAAACACAGAATGATTCAAAATGAATGTCCCAATTTCAAAGAATTATATCATTTATTCTAAAAAACGATGCACACATACCAATTTCACATTAAATTACTCACAGAAACATAAGTTATCACAAAAGTTTGGAATGTTCTTACATTTTTTGTCCACTTTTTGTGGCTCGGACGACATCTACACAAAAGTGAGGCCCATACAACGTGGTTGAAAATAAACAAGAAACGTTCCCATGTTTTGTTTGGTGAGGTTATTCGGTTCCCCCACATACAAAAATCATGTTGATTGACTTACCGCTTACATGAAACGTTGCCTCATCGCTATGAACAATACTCGCTTAAAGTGAACATTTTGTGTGCAATTTGAAAAACCCATGCCTTCTTGTTCAAGCCTCAAAAGGAGGGTAAATAAAACACTTCTAATACAATATAAACATTGTTTTTCTGTGAATAATTCAAGTGGAATCATTTTGTGTGCATCGTTTTTCAAAATGAATACGATTGCTTGAAATTGAATCATTCTCTTGAATTGAATTTTTTTCAAAGTACCTTTTTCCTAGGTTATCGAAGTTGAGAAACATCTGTATTCCTCTACAATTAGAGCTTATAAACTGCAAAAAGAGAAAATTACATTGAGAAAAAGGTTGAAAAATACTAGAAAGCAAAGTATTATTAGAATTATGAGTAAAAGAAATAATAAGATAGTATTATTAGAATTATGAGTAAAAGAAATAGTAAGATAGATTAATTTAATGAATTCTTCAATCCATAACTAAGTAATTTGTTATCTCCATTTTTTTCTGAAAGAAAATGTCAAGTTTTTGGATGAAATGGTATCCTATTAATCTGGAATGTGTTTTTCAGATTCACGTTCAAACAAGAAGAATTCGACTGATTCCAAACACTGGGTCTTCCAAACCAACGGATGAGAATGCACTGAAGAAGTTCTGTCAGAAGAAGTCGCCGTTCGGCGTTGATTCTGATGTGAGGTTATCGTTTTCTTCGGATGTAACCAGCATCTCTAGTCATGCCACTGATTCAACTTTGGATCCGTACAACAAACAGAGAGCTGATCAACATCAAGCTATCCTTGAGGACGAAGGAATCAACCCAGAAAAGGCATTCTCATCGTCTCCTAAAAAAAATGAGTTTTCGCTGGAGGATTTCTTGAAATTCGACTCATTTCCTGGAATAATTCCGGTGTGTATCCCTCATTGATTTGCTGTTTTTCCTCTTTTCTACTGGTTTACGCCCTCTCCTCTAAACGGTTTTGTTAACTACAACACATTTTGACCTACAACGTTACCCCCCTCCATAAAGCTGTTCAATCCCTGAACAGTTAAGGTACATCTATTTGAGCTTTCCTTCCAGGATTCCAGGAACCAGAGGCAATGATCATAATCTTAATTTTTATTCATTCATAAATACCTTCATTGTATTATCATTCATCCCATCATCATCACCTAGGCTTAAAATACTTCTAGAAAGTCGCCTTTATAAAATAATAAATAAATCCAACAGATCCATGTAAATCCAATCTGACCCGTCCAGCTGCAAATCATCAATGCACACTCTGAAGATGGTTCCTAGTTTTTTCTTTATCATCTGTAGCATTGTAGAATCCTGAATGTCCTGATGGTTCCCACAGCCCACAGTCCCTCACTGTGCCATTGCTGTCTCTGCAAAAACTATTTTTGTAGCTATTTCTGAGTCTGTTTTGCAGTTCCTTAATCTTCTTTTGTGAAGTATAAAATTCTTCATTAAAATTTCAACTTTTCTATTTTAACCACTAGAATTTCATTTTTCTCTTTTCCCTTCAGATTCACGTTCTTAAATAGTCTTATGCAATTTACTTCCTAGAATTAATAACTTATTATTTCAAACTTACTTTCTAGAATTGACTTACTTTCTTATATTTTTGATTTCCAACGTTGTTAAAGATGTCTTATTTTCTTCTAATTAGCTTTTTAAAGATTAAAACTCACTGACCAGTTTACCAGCTTCAGTTTCAAAAAGTAGTTCTCTGGATGTATACCCTCATTTATTTACCAGTGCTTCACAAAGTCGTTCCTTTAGACTCGTGAGTCACACTTTCTTCCCAGCCACTAAATTTCACAAAGAAAATCCGCCTCAATAAAACTAACTGCTCACTTATGTCACCAATTGTTATGTTCCTAACCGGGTTCAAATTAATCAGAGGAGAATTTACTCATATATTTTCAATTTCGTAACAAGAACTCATTTCTAAGAGCATTCTCGTCCAATCTAAGAACAGAACCATCAACAAAAACCCGTCTTATCTTTCTCATCTATTCAATCAAAATTGAATGTACAATTTTTGAAGATCAGATAAGACTATGTGCTTATTATTTCAATATTTTAATAAACAATTTCAGGCTTGACTTATATTGTTTCATGTTGCTGAATCGTCTTTATATTCTTATTTTCTTCAATAAGTCGAATTTAGTTTGATATGTATCGTAACCCTCGTGAAATTTAAATTATTTGTTGACGAGCATAATATTATTGGTGTTTTCCAACAGAAACAGGGCGATTATGCTGAAGGCTCAAGATTTAGTAGATGGTTCAAGAAGGATTCTGAAAACAGTCAATTGTCAATTTCCAACGATTCTGCCGCTTTCAATAACATGGTCAATGGTAAGTATCATGGCTTACTTTAGATAATTACTCTATCTATAGTAGGCTATGAAAGTACCAATCCCTAGACGCATTTCATTCATGAAATCGGTCAATCGCTGTAGCATCTATAATCAATGCTTCGCGACAACTTTGAAATTTTTATTTTTTAATTTTCGACCCAATTTAAAGTAAATGAATCCTTTATTTGGCGCGAGCCACACACTTTTATCAATCCGTAGTAAATAGTTTTCCTAGTTCAATAGACTCTCATCTATCAATATTAAAGTAGGCACTTTACTGAATGTGATCAGTGTTGAGTTTCAGTTGAACTGAATGTTAAAATGAATGGTGTAACTACCAAACCTACCTTCCAGTTATATTAATAAATAAGTCATTGTTGCAACATCAATAATTATTATTCAATATTTTGTTTCAATCGTTGTTCACTAAAAAATTCAATCTTTATTTGTACTGAGAGCAAGCTTTTGAAATCATGTATGTGGGTAGTTATTTGAGTATTTATTCACAACTAGCCGGCAGGCTCGCTTTATTCGCCTAGCCAGGGATAATCCAGGGATGAGACAAGCAAACTCGCTTCGCTCGCCTGCATCTGTGCTTGCTTCCTCCCGTCAAATATAAATTTCAAGGATCGATTCAATCACCAGCTGACTGATACCACGCAGGAAAACCTCGATTTTGGTCGTATCCTCGGAAAAAGTTTGAAGCCCTTCTAACATAAATTTTTTAGAACCTAACTGAAAATATGTACCAAATTTGAACATGTTCTGCTCATTTGCTTTCGATTTAAAGCTGATAAAGATAAGCCGATTTTGGGCGTATCTTTGTCGTAATTTCCAAGTCCTTTAACAACACCTTATACAACATTGAACACTTTAGCTGAACTTCTGTATCAAATTTCAACATTTTTGCCAATTAGTTATTGAAAAAGCAGAAAACGCTGGAAACCGCAGATTTTTGGAGTATCTTGAGAATTTTTTCAAACCCGTTCTTAGTGCCCTTCTAGGAGGCCAACTGAACATACATGTCAAATTTGAACGTATTTGGTTCAGTAGATTTTTAGTTTTGTTGATTATGAATGTGTGAATGACTGAATGAATCAGCACCATTTCGCTTTTATATATACAAATAATAATGATTTTTGAAATTACTTTCAGACATCACTGGTCACACAGAAGCGAAACCCGAAGCAGATAATTACTTCACACCCATCTCTCCAGAGTCTACTATGAAGCTTCACAAACCTCGACCTCAACTCAAGCTGAACCGATCCAATCAAAAAGAGCCCGTGAATCAGAAAGGCTCCAGTCTATTAGAAATCCTCCATGGAGGGGCTCCACGATCTGTAGCCAACATGCAAGACCTAGGTAATTATTTTTTTCGCCACACTGCACAGAAAATATCAATCAATAATTTTAGTCCTGTTTTGTTTAACGTGAAACTGGTATGTTTCTAGGTTAGGAAGATGTGGTTTTACGTGAATGAAAACAGCTGATCTCGATTTGTGTCCTGTAAAGTCCGGAAAGTGTTTATTTCCCAAAAACTTACAGTTTGTGTATTTGTTCATTATGCACGACGAGTGCACGAAAGTCCTGTTTTAGGGCTGGTACCTGTTCTTGTCGTCTGGTACCTTGAGAAAGATAGCATTCGAAACCAATATTTCTTTCTAATAGGCTGATTTTATTGACAAGTTTTGAAAGAAATTATAAATCAAACTAATAATTCAAACTGTGTAATTCAAACTCAGAGTTTTGAATGTAGGTTAGGTTTCGGATTTAGCTATTTGTTGTTAACTCACTTGTATACTGTTTACGGATTGTGTGAAACAAATATCGTACCATACAAAAGTGCATATATCGTACCGTGAATGTCTGTTACAAGGTCTAGGACGCGCGCATAGTGAGGAGGGAAGTAGTCTCCATTTAATGGAGTTCTCCATAAGGCATTTTGAGAACAGAAGCTGCGCTGCTTTCACCCGTGGCTTTCCTTCTCTTTTAGAGCTTAAAAAGGGGCCTCGCATGAAGACAACCGAGTTTCAGTTTTGTGCGGTCAATCGCGCGGTGCTTCAATCAGTAGCTCTAAAGTTACAATGAAGAAGGAAAGCCGCGTGTAAAAGCAGCTCGGAGTCCCTCTTCATAATGCTTTATGGGGAACTTCATTATACAGAGTGGGTGAAAAGTCCGAGAACGGCTTAATATCTCATACATAACGGTGATTTGATGGTGGGTGTGATTGTGGATCCTACTCAAATTGAAAATACTACTTTACTATGACTTCAAAAATCTGGCGCGCCATCTTGGATCCGCCATATTGGATGCAACTTTTTTTTTCAAATAGGAAGATGGTCATGCGATACATGATTTCTATACGAAATTTCAAGAAAAAAAGAATGGTGAAAACCGCATATCGATATCTCAAACCGTTCAGAAGATATTCACATATTAATCAATACTATTCATAGCAGAAAGAAAAGAAAAAAGTCCGAGAACGGCTTAGTATCTCATAAAAGATTGTGATTCCAATGTGGGTGTGATTGGGGATTTCTCTCGAATTGAAAATACTACTTTACTATGAAATCAAAAATCTGGTCCGCCATCTTGGATCCGCCATATTGAATGCAACTTTATTTTTTCACATGTGAAGGTTATCATGCGATACATGATTTGGATACGAAATTCCAAGAAAAAATGAATGGTGAAAACTGCACATCGATATCTCGAACCGTTCAGAAGATATTCACATTATTAATCAATACCACTTATGTATTTCATTTTTGATATGCATGATATTGATTAATATGTGAATATCTTCTGAACGGTTTGAGATATCGATGTGCGGTCTTCGCCATTCATTTTTTCTCTAAATTTCGTATCGAAATCATGTATCGCATGACCACCTTCCTATTTAAAAAAATTAAGTTGCATTCAATATGGCGGATCCAAGATGGCGGACCAGATTTTTGAAGTCTTAGTAAAGTAGTATTTTCAATTTGAGTACGATCCCCAATCACACCCATCGTCAAATAACCTTTGCGTATGAGATATTAAGCCGTTCTCTGACTTTTCACCCACTCTGTATGAAGACCTCTTCTCTCCTTACTATGCGCACATACATGAAATTCCAGTCTCGGCTAAAGCTTTGCCTGTAAACATCTTGCTTGCCCCGTAAACCGATATTTCTCGGCCGCGTGAAGTGATACACTATAACGCTATTACTATCGAATTGCTTGAGAAGAAAACTTTTATAATTATTGAACTAGTGTGTACACGTACTTAGCAACAGGTCTCCGCGAATCGATATCGTAGGACAGGAATAGATAAGATTTTAAACCCCTGAGATCTGAGATGTATGGTTCCGATTTACCACATAACTCGGAATTATACCACATACCTCTTCTTTTCGGGATTGATCTTCAAATTACAAATAGTATACCATTATAAAGTACTTGAAAAGTAGAGTAGGCTATATTCATCAAGGTTACTCAAAATATAAATAAAATATCAATCGATGAATTAGTTGGAATGAGCTAAGAAATAAGAAATACACGAAATATTTCACTGACGGAAATATGTACATAATCATTAGACTTAGAATTTATAAGCGAAAAAAATGTTTGGATTTGGGTTTGGAAGTGTGGATTTGGTTCAAACCACCGATATTCTGAATGCAAGGCAAACACTTCTCCACTGCGTTCTTATTTCACTTTGTAGACTGCAGCTTTTATCGTACTAGAGTAGAAAGAAGGTTAGTTTGTAACGTTACGTAAGAAACCTTAGAAATAGCATATTTCAAAAAAATCG